>NC_070583.1:4791122-4986122 GCF_027409825.1 Scomber japonicus | reverse complement strand
CCATCACTATTCGAGAACGCTCATTGAGCCTTTTTCATTGGTATGAGTCCTCCTGTACCTCCTAATCAATGCTTCAGCTGTGTTTTAGCTTCTGTTCAGGACACTACTAATGATCTTGTACCCTCTCCGATCTTTATGAAGTCTCACAATGTGGTTTCTAACTTATTCAGGCAATTCCTCGCCACACGGAGACACAACCCAGGCCACAACTGGGAAAGTTGTTCAAAGATCACAGGTTCCTGTATAACCTTGTTCAGGTCATTAGTCTGAATTGGAAGCCATAGGTGTAATATATGATCACCAATCAAAGTCACCCTTAAAAATACTACAATTACTGCAAGATGATATGATTCTGAATCATTGCAATCATGCTCAGGTCTGTAGTTTCATTTTTAATTTCCTGGCATCACATATATCCGATACCTCAGTGACACACCTTCATTGTCAGCCTATCATCTTGTGACTGTCTACCTGTATTAGTTTCATACCCCCCATCACTGCCCAGTCAAAGCACCAACTTTTGACAAGACTTAATCATCAGTATCTGTATATGAAATAATTATCTTTGCTTGTTGCCATGTTGGTGTGTGTTGTGGTAAAGGGTGTGTATTGTCAGTTTCTCGGTATGGGAGTATGTCACCAACCAGCTCTGGGTCTTTTGTCACAGTTAATGATCCTTTACTGTGCTGCTTGAAATAGTAAGACAATATATGATTACAGTGTGTTGTTTCAATCTACAACAGGACCGAGCCATGGACAGCAGACCATTGTCATCCAGCAGTAAAGGAAGTTTCAATCACAACCCATTGTCATTAAATGTACATTTATATACATTATCATTAAGTATTTTTGGCCGATACATATTGAAGGAAACATAAATGCTGCCTGGATTATGTTAAATGGAAACATATTTTCTGGTCCAGATGGTTTTCTGTGCTTGTCCTATATAGACATTTTAGAGAGGTGGTAAACTGGATGTACTGTAAGTGGATTTGTGTGTAGAACATGAACGGCTAAGACACCAGAGACCAGAGTTGATCTCTTGTCTCTAATGTGTGCGTAGGATTAGCCTTTGGTTTAGATGGTGATTTTAATATTTAGGATTGAGGGCAGACAGTCCTGATTTTTAAGTAAGCCCTTTTCCAACACCTGCATTTGTAAAAAAGACTTCTTGAAGATACAACACATCACAGTAGTCCTATTGGCAAAGTTTCCATTAGAAACTATTAATCCAAGAAGAAGAGAGTCCTCATTCCTCAAGCCTTTCTCTCATAAAAATGAAATAATACCATTAAATCAGAATGTGAATCCCTATTTGTTGCTTGTCTATCTATACTCATTTCTCTACTCTCAGAGTCTTTAAAATGGTCAATTGCCTTCTTGTCTGTCCATGTCAGCTGTGTCTGCTTGGTATTTGGAAGATGTTTTGGACTCTCTTATATTCGTCATGACTTTATGTCTTCCATGGCAGAAAAGCAAGCCTTCTGGCTACAAACCCATAATGCTATACTTCTTGTCCTATAAACATATAAATATAAGATTCCTGATTCTCTCATATAAAATAAGACTCAGCACTTCAGATAAGTGGGGGCTAAATTGAGGTAAATACAGCAAATCACAAGGACCTTCAGAGCTTCTGGTGCTTCTGTTATTATAATGCACAGATATGTCAAAAAAGGGTTGCAAAATGGAACTTTATTTCAGGGGTGATGCCTTTTTTATAATAGCGTTCTGTAGTAATCTACAGTATCTATTTTGTATGCTTTTCTAACCTGATACTAGTCAAGCCCCCCCCCCTCCTCTGTTTTGATTGGCCAGCTTGCCAAGGGGTAGCCATATCAGAGTTGTCAAGTCAAGTCAATTTTATTGATATCACACCAAATCACAACAGAAGTTTTTTCAGGGCACTTTTCAGATAGAGCAGGTCTGTACTATATATATATATATATATATATATATATATATATATATATACATAAATAGTACAGTTTGGACCTGCTCTCTCTCTCTCTCTCTCTCTCTCTCTCTCTCTCTCTCTCTCTCTCTCTCTCTCTCTCACACCATATATATATATATATATATATAATAGAAATATGACTAATAATAGTAATATTAGATGTGGATGTCAAGAAGGACCCCAGCAGCATGGGGTCTACAGGCAAGCTCCGATCCATGACCCTGACCTACAGGAACCTGTGAGATGAGAAAGCACAAACATCTGGAAGATGGTTCCATAGGAGAGGAACCTGATAGGTCAAGGCTCTGCCTCCCATTCTACTTTTTTGGAGACTCTAGGACTCTGGGATCACAGTGTTCTAGTGGGGTGATAGGGTAATGTGAGCTCTTTCAGGATATGGAGGAACCTAACCATTAGGGCTTTGTAGGTGAGGAGAAGGATTTTAAGTTGTGTTAATAATGATAACATTTCCTGCTTTGTTGCTTCCTATTTAAAGCTTCTGAATTACTTTATAAAGTGAAGCTTTTATTGTGAAGAATTTACAGAACATCAAACGTGTTCCTCACCGAATTAGCAGAGCTCCGTTGGCGACACAACAACATATGGAGATATCTTAAGGGCCTTGTTAAGTGGATCAATTACGAATAATGCAGGGAGGAATAGTACAAGCAGAAACAGTCACAGTGACAATGATGTTGGATGAAGAGCAGACGACTAGCACACCTCCAACAAGTAAACTACATATTTTACTTTTCCCTCAATTGAGTCATGGCTTGGTGTGACTACTCCCAAAACAATGTGAAGATGCCATAATGTTAGTGGAGCATAGCAGTGATCTTGGAGCACTACTTAAAGAAATACATCACAAGCTGACATCAGCTTGGGCTGAAAGTAGAAACAACTGTTGGAAACAGAGCATTCAGAGAATATATATGTATACCTATACATCATTTGACACTTTTGAAACTGACACATCTGATATTGTAACATTATATATATATGACAGAAAATAAGCAAAAGCATAATAGGCCCCCTTTCAAGTAATCTAACTATAACCAATTGTGTCTTCCATAAACCATATGATGTATATAGTATCTCTCCTATCCTGGTATCCTATTAAAGTCAATTATATTCCATGTACAGAAGACTTGTCAATCAATTCAAGTGCAGTAGCAGGTTCCAGTCTTATGTTTAGGTGCTGTTATGTTTTGGTTCACAGACTGTGCCTTTGACATTACATGTTTTGCTGCATTTTGGTTCACATTAAAAGCAACAATCTGTGTTTTCTCTACCTAGAAACAATGGGGGACATGTTTGTGTTGTCAATGGAGATTAATTTCAACTAGACTTCGGCTGACTGTCTGTGCCTAGTGAAGCCTAAAGTATCTTTGACTTTTGGGGTCATCATTAAGGAATGCCAATTTGTCAAGATTCACCTGCTTTCTCCACTTATGAGTGTGTCTGTAAGCCACTTGTGTGTGTATCTGTGTGTGTGGTCACTCGCAAAAAACTGGTTCAATATAATGGATTCAATTAGCTTCTGCTAATAACTAGCAGCAAGTGTTGAGGTAGAACAGGTCTCTAATTTCCACCAACACACACAAACAACACACACACACACACACACACACACACACACACACACACACACACACACACACACACACACACACACACATTTCTATGTTTTTGGGTGTCCGCAGGTCAGTTAGCACCATATGGCAGCAGACGTAATTAGCGTCTAATGGGCTTGATGTTTTGACTGCAGTTGTTTCACAGTTCACTAGCTGTGTGGGTTAGCAGAGCTGCTAGCTAGTTACCCCCCGCAGGGCAGCAGGTGAGTCAGCCAGCGGGGTGCTGTCTGTGCAGGTGGATACACACACACAAACACACACATACACACAGACACACACACACACACACACACACACACACACCCACACATACAGACACAGGCCGACACATGTTAGGATGTAACAGTTTTGAGGACATTGACCTACCTAAAGGCATAACCTAAGCCAGGAAAACCTCAAGTTTATCCCAACTCATACATGCTGAAGGCATTAAACTGTGAGAGAAATGCACAGACACACACACACACACACACACACACACACACACACACACACACACACACACACACACACACACACAGTCCTCTGCCTTTCATCAGCCCCTCACTCATCTGATAACAACACAAGAGCAAATCACTTGGTTCTGAGTGGATATTTGGCTGTTGCTCATTCAGCGGCACATCAGCAGTACGTGAATACTAACTTAGAGAAAAAGGAACAGACACACACAAACACGCGCACACACACACACACACACACACACACACAGACACACACACACACACACACACACACACACACACACACACACACTTACTGGCACTGTTAACACATTCTAATTCAAATTTACAGTATTGTTTTGGTTTTAGGGCTTCTACATTGCAGCTCATCTATGTTACAATGGTTGATTATATTGTAAATACCTATAAAGCTAATTGTAATCATCTCAGTATGGGAGCAAGGACTTAACTGCTGTTTGAAGACTGACATTTTAGAGTAACAGAGGATACTGTATGCAACACATATTTATATCAGCAGACACCAAACCTGCAACATTTACACATATGTGAGATACATATTTATTGAATTCTTAATCATTATATCTAGTTTGCATGATTGCATCTTTTCACTACTGATTTATATTGTTGTATTAAACTTTATTTGAAACAAAATGATGATGAGGTGAGGATAGCAGGGGAATACATGCAGTCTACATGGAAATCTGCAATTTTTAAAGATAAAAATCTGCATGTTTCCACACAGGACAGCATTGTGTCTCATCTTAATAAATGCTTCTATTAACTGACATTTATTAAACATATCCAGTGTTAATGTGCCGTATAGGTTTTACAAAAAAAAAAAAAAAGGCTAAAAAAAGCCAGTCCTCTGGAGGAGCGACTGAGCAGCTGCTGCAGGATTCAGACGTGTTGCCATTTATCAATATTCATTACTTGACATTGTCTGCTGATGGAAATATGGTAAATCTGGGATTATTTGAATATGAATAGAATTTGCTCTCTATATTTCATACTTCTACTCACATGTGCTGCTACGTGTTTACACAAGACATATGCCCTTTTTATAGAATGAAGTATATGCTATTTTCATTGCTTGAATAGTGGTAAAAACACATAATGTAGGAAGATGGAAAGAAAGCAAGGAAGAAACTAGGAAAATTGATTGACAATGACATTTTATTTATCCCTGTAGAAAAAGAAGTATACTGTAAGATTGAATATACCTCCATTATGAATATAAATAAATTAAGCATGTAACTGACTGAAACATATAGCACATTATCACAATATCACAACATCTTCACAATATCTTTATAATCTGGATTTCTATGTCTCAGACATTGGCTTAAAATAAAACAAATATAGAATTCATTTAATTTAATTATATTTTCCCAACTATCTGGAACTAGGGGTACCATCCCAACTTTGGTACCCAGGAATGAGCACCCCTCCCTGGGTAAAGATCCAGCCAAGGACCCTAGCTCCTGGAGGTCCCCAGCTGACCTTGGTGCCAGTTCCGAATTAACTGTGTATGTTTACCTTTGTTTGAAAACTCACTTACCTCAAATTGCCTCTTTGATACACTTGGTGCCCCCCCGCCCCCATTCTCAACAGGCAACAGGCAGCTTTTCATTACAGCCACATTAACCAGTCTGAGTATGTGCATCATGTATATACACTGTTATAAATTCACATATATCCGCTGCTTCCGAATTCACACATTGTGTTACATTTGCAGCAGACTGCAGCTGGTGGAGCGGCCCAGTACGTAAATCCTGAGGTGTGTGCGAGAGATGGACTGGTCCTGACAGTGTTGTAAGTGCTATACAGTTAAACAATAGTGCGCAGTGAGGAAGCACCCGTGCTGAGGGTGTCATATATTACAAGAAAGGCAGCCTCCAAACAAATTATGGCTGTGTCTTTGTGTTGTTCTTAGCCCTCCATCTCTCCCTCTCCCTCCCTCTCTCTTTCCCAGTGTTATATATTTTCACACCTCAGTGAGTCCATCGCACACACACACACACACACACACACACACTCTGCTTGTCTGACTGTCTCTTCTACCCTCCTCCCTGTCGTTCCTTCTTTCCCTCTTCCTCCTCTACTCCATTTTCCTTCTTATTTCTCTTTCTCACTTCATATCACCCTTCCTCACTCTCCCTCTCTCTCTCTCCCCCAGCCCACCCCTCTCCCCTCCTCTCCCTTCCTCTCTTTTCCTCTCCCCTCCTCCTTCCCCCTCTCTCTTGGGTCATGTTGCAGCAGCTCCAGCAGAAATAATAGGAGCAAAGGCGTGAGGTTGTTATTTGCATAGAAATAGCATGACGCCCCAGGCAGCTTCAGGAGAAGGACACAGAGATCATTTGTCTCAAAATTTTAATGAAAACTTTTGCTGAGACAGAGATTTCTTTCCCTCTACAACACCCCCCTCCCACCCCAACCCCCACCCTCACCCTTTCCTCTCCTTCCCCAATTTCCATTCTTCCTCTGTACCTTCCATACAGTCCGATCCTTGCGCTCTCTCTTCTCCTCTTCCCTTTCTGTAGTAGCACAGTGTGATTTGAAATTAGATGACACATCAGTATTGTGTCGCTGTGCGCCTCCAGAACGTCATTCTTACTCGCGGTTCGTAGGAAACACTGACGACTGGAGACGTCTCTGGTGAGGACAGTTTTAAGCTGGTTTTAGTACAGTGGCTGAAACACAACAAAAAAAAGAAAGAGAATGCACACCAACTCATTGAGCAATGACAAACATGCAGAACAGATCTGTATTGTGTAATTTTGCACAAAAAATGCTCTTTGTGTGGTGGAACTGATTAGTGAAAACATTTTATACAGTTTTTGTTGTTGTCGTTCAACTTCAGCTGCAAGTTTATAGATTGGGAATTAACGTATAAATACAACCATGAATATGATTTAAAAAACAATAAACAGTATTAACAATGTTCAAGTTGATTTATAAAATATATATAAACACACACACAATATATATATAAATAAGTGCAGGTTTTATCAAATTTTGAAATTGTATTTACAATAAATATCAATTTAGAAAACATTTTATATATACATATATAATTAAATGTAATGTTATAAATCATTGTCTTAAGTGATGTATTGTATAGATTCTATATAATGAGTCATTATAAATAAAACTTTTATAAATAATGTTTAGGGTACAGAGATCAATTTAAATACATATATCATTTTTTAATAAGTCGATTAGACAGCATTTTATAAATTGTATATATGCTATATGACTTGAAATACATTGTATGAATCATTCTTAAAATATTATGAATCTTGATGACAATAATAACAGTAAGTATTCATTTTTCCAACAAGCCACCAACAGTGTTTAAAAACAACCTATTGTGCATTTAAGGTTCTTTTTTTGATTTCATGAAACATCCAGGAACTATTGGAAAAGTTTATAAGATGGACCAATTACACAGCAAACCATATTAAACTTTTTATAACAACCAATGTGTGTAATATAATGTAAAAAACATACAACAATCAGATCAATGCAGTGGAGTTCTATTAAAAGCATACAGGCTACAAAATAACAACATTAATCAATGACAGGACTGAGCTTACACTTGATTTCATTTATGATGCATAAAAGAAGATTTGCTTCTTGCAGCTTTCTTTTTTTCAATTCTAAGAAGAAAAAAAAGAATATCAAAGTTTTGTTCTACTTGTGCATGCTTGCTTATCATCCCATCAGAAGTCATACAGTGATTTATTCATGATTACATCACTCAGTACAATGCAGCAGACCTGTTTGTTTACTTTGGTGACTCACATTCCTTGTACATACAAACAGATTGACTCTGATACTAACCATACTCTACTCATACACTGACAGTGACCATTTCCTCCACTCTTGCCCTTGGTAAGGCCGGTGTGACTGCTCAGCTGCTGAGCTGCATGGCTCATCCTGGGCAGGGAGGCTCAGTGTTGGCTTGGCGCTGGGCGTTTGACTGGCCGCTCTGCTGATGTGTTCAGACAAGTCGTGGGGCTCGGTGCCAGGCTGGATGCCAACTAGAGTTACACCGATATACCATGCCGATATTACACTGTTAGGAAATGTTGGATGAGGCCAGTCATGTCTCCATCTTTTATATCGTGAGGCCTCCACATTTAAAACAAGCATCTTTAACAACTTTAGTTTCTTTGTGATTTTATGTATTATTTTACACAGTTCCTTGAGTATTAAATTTATATAGTAGTGAGTGACCAAGGGAATAATTTCGTTGCCCAGCTACCAAAATCCATATTAGAGAAGCTCTGTTGAGAAGTGTTGATACACTCATCAATTACCTCCTGTGTATGTATTGTTTATTATAAAGTGTCATTTTTTATGGCACATAAAAGAAAAACAAAACATAATACAAGAAAAAAATAATACATGCAGATTTTTTGAGATTAGGAAAAGAAAACAATAACTATAAAAAAAATAGAAATGTGCAGGAGGAGCCAATAAAACCAATAAGGGCTTGTTGGGTAACCCTCATATGGTGAGACATATGGCTTAAAAACTTAAGAGTAAAAAATACAAAGAAATACATACAAAAGCTAAACAAAAACATGAAATGAAATGACAAAAAAGGAGCATTTCAGGTGTTTTTGTGGGTCATACTAGTGCATATTATACATAACTTATATGTCAATTTATGAAGATTACAGAAGTTTGAGTTTTTGTGTCTAAATAATGTTTCAGTCGTCCTTTAAACCACTACAGGTGAATATTTGTGAGGAAACATAAACTGTACAGTAGCTGTTATGTTTTACCAGATCAGCCTATTGAAAGTTTTTCAGTTTGTATTAGGTACACTAGGCTTCTCCTGCACCTGCTCTGTTTCACTGGGCTTTACTTCAGTCTTCTGTCAGTCAAACTGGCTCAATCCACTGAGGTTTAACTCAACCAATGAAATTATTTCTGCCACAGAAGCAGCTCTGCCTCTGGGAAATGTTTGTGTAACTAAGACTCCAATCTGCTCCCCTGTACTGTTACACACACACACACACACACACACACACACACACACACATATACACACACACACATTTACATACACTATCACCCACCTTCACCCCCTGCAGTGCCCGTGAAGGATGCACTCCCCACACAGCTGCCACCAAGCGGGGGGAGTGGGTGGGTGGTGCAGGGTGACCCCAGACGGTGAGGGCCATCGAGCCAACCCACTGACACTGCAACACCCCCCCCACCCCTCACCCCCACCACCGACACCACTTCCACCTCCATCACCCCACCCACACAACTTACCCAACTCCGCCCTCTTGACCGACACCTCACCGGGACGCCCCGCCGCAGGGTGCTTCAGAGCACAGTAGGGTATGATGATGATGATGATGATGATGGTGGTAGAGGAGAGGAGGGAGGAGGGAGAGAGAGAGAGGGGGGGGGGGTCATCTAGACCTGCACCTGTGAGACAGAGGAGGGGGAGCAGAGAGGGGAATGGAATGGAAAGAAGCATCCGTGTCATTAACGAACACATCGCAGTCATCTTGATCCGGTTATCATGCAGCTCCGCTCAGCCGAGAGCAAACTGGGAGAGAAAAGAGACCTCCCAGTATGAGGGTGGGGCTCTGGGCGGGAGGGGGGGTGGGTGGTGGGGGGGGGGGGTAGAAAGAGAGGAGGGGAAGAGGAAGTCTGCAGTAATCCGTGTAAACACACGCTGGCCTCTCTCCTCTCTTCTAGAATATTAATCGAGTTTCTGACAGGGGAGAGGAGGTGTGTGTGTGTGTGTGTGTGTGTGTGTGTGTGTGTGTTGTGCCGTGTTGTGAGTGTACAGAGTGACAACCTCTGTGTTTGCTCGCCTGTCGATGTGTATGCATGTGTGCATCTGTTTGTGCGTGGAGGTGGGGATCATACAGGCGGGCCAGATCTTCTCTGTTTGCTATCTCGCCCCGTCGTCTGTATGCACGAATCTGTGTGTGTTTGTGTGTGTGTGTGTGTGTGTGTGTGTCTCATACGTCCACCAATCCAAGGTGACCGTGCTGGCTGACGCCTAAGGGCCTCCGGGGCGCCACTGACAGCTTTAGGTGCGAGTCAGAGATTTGTAGCCCTACCTCCTCCTCCTCCCACCGGTACCCATAACCCACCAGGGCCATAAACTAACCGCCGCCCCCCCCCCCCCCTCCACACACACACATACCCAACAGGAGTGATGGCTAAAGAGGTTAAAACAAAAGATGAGAGGTGGGTTGATACAAAGACACCCCCCCCCCCAGTTTGGGACAGCGAGCCTGATGGATGGGGATGGGAGGGAGGGGGGGGCAAATCTAACCTTGAAGGTCAAAGGTCAAGGGTTGAAGCAGGGGAAAGGAAAATGAGTTCAGTGGCCCCAACGCCGTTCTTCATGGGGCTGCTGCTGCCTCTGGACATACACACCAGTACACACACACACACACATACACACGAGTACAAACACACACACGTTCTCTATCATTGCTGTAAAGGTGCACATGACACACATACAGTATTTACTAAAAGCATACAGTCTAAGCTTCCCTTTTTTTTAGTTTGTCCATCTGTCTGCTTCATATTCAATAAAGTTACCTCTCAGCTAAGCAACCAATTGTCACATTCCCTGTCATCATATGATGATATAACAATTACTACCTTAAATCATCAAATCCTGCTAATCTGATCGGTCCTTATTTGGATTGACGGTCACATTCATTTCAAGCCACATCAATATACACACATATACATGTCTTTCTGTTCTAATATGTATATTTCTATCCTGTTGCATATGTTGCTCTTGTTTCCCACAGTGACTCCATGTGAAGGCTGCACCTGAGCTACATGCTGCACAGCTCCCAGCAGAGCAGGGTGTCTGCATGTACTTAGGCCTGAATGTGTGTGTGTGTGTGTGTGTGTGTGTGTGTGTGTGTGTGTGTGTGTGATGGGTATGTGTGGGGCGGGGGTTTGTGTATGTATGTTTAGCAGAAGCATATGTTGGTTTATGGAAGTGGCTTTAATGTATATGTGCTTTGAATACTTTTAACTTTTGGCCTATTTAGACAAAAAGTAACATATACATACTGTAGGTCCCTAGCCAGACTTGAACATTACAATTATGGTCATGTTTTACAGTAATACACAGTATATGTATATGGATGCTTCAGCCCTCTTCTGTTGGAGTATGTTGGTAAAGGACAATACATACTGGCTGCATGTGACATCCTGATAGCACTTACACAGTATGTGAGAGAGAATGTGAGGAAATTGCTGCTTTTCCAGACTTTTGACACTGGGAAATAGGACAGTGGTGTATCATGACTTGTGTGATCTCAGTTTGATGTAAGATTAAGATTAAGATAAGATAAACTTTATTGTTCCGGTGGAAATTTGTCCTGTGGTTAAAAACAGCTGTACATAAACAACACACGACAGACACAGTGACAGGACCAAAAATGCAAACAGTGAACACAGTAACATAAGTATTCAATGAAGTATGTGAGTTGCATATTGCACATACAGTCGTTGAATATTGCATGTATTCCTACATACACATGAACAAATAATTGACACACGGTAAAGAAGAAAAAAAATACAAATACAATAAATAAACTACATAAAGACATTCAAGTAAAAAAAACCTTTATCCTTAAACATGAGCAATAATAAATAGTATGTGATAAATAGATAGTATAGATTATAGATTATAGATATATAGTTCTCTCTATATGTTGTTTTTATTGTATACTGTATGTTACATTTTGTGCACATGATGCAAACCAGTTGTATTATTATGTGGGATGGGATAATCAAATGAATCTTAATCTTATTATTCTTAAAAATTGAGAATGTGCACATCAGGGAGGTGACTTGAGGTTCAGTTGATACAACTTTGGGTGTCTGCGTATGGGAGCATGGTCACACACATGCAACAGGAAAATATAGACTGCATGGACATATCCTTTATTCTCTATTTGCATCCTTATAGGCTTCCACAAAGTGATCACCAGTCTTCCAAAAACAAAAAAAACAACTGGATTAAAATTCATACAGAATGAGAAAAGGCTGAAGAAGCTGAACAATAAAGCTCAGGAAACAATGACATACAGTTTATACTTCACTAAAACTGGAGTCAAATTCCTTGTATGTATAAACATACTTGATCAATAAAGATGATGCAGATCCTGATGTGTGGGATTTGTAGATGTAAATTTAAAAGACATATGTCACATGGTCCTCCTTGTGGCTATATAGACATACATTCATTATAATTTGGGTGTTTTTTTTTTCAAGTACCACATATGCCTCAGTTGTTTTGCTGATACTCTGATCTCTCTGCCCTTACACTTGTGATCTGATTGTGCCGCCACATGTGTGGATGACCACAAACACAAACACACACACACTTCCTCCCCCGTGTGTGTGGTGTGAGGGTGTCAGCACTCTGGGCCTGCCCTGCGTGGGACAGAGGTACGTGCCAGGGAACAGATGGTGGTGGCTGGGCGGGAGGGCGGCAGGGCACAGAGGCAGCAGGCACAGCGAGAACGCTGCCGATCCTGTGGCCTCGGCTGGGTGAGAACAAGCAAAATCCTGATGCAGGGTTTTTTTTTCCTTCACTTGAACAAACACTGCATTATTCTTCTGGTAGGAAAAGTTGCACCCGCAGCACTATGCTGGCACAGAATGGAAGGCAGACAGTTTCTGGATTGTTGGGTAAGTACTGTGCTTCACTCAAGTTGGTCTCAAACATGCTGTCACTATAGGTGGATTTATTTCATTTATGGTTATATGACCCTTGGCTGGTGCTGGTTATTAAAATGAACATTGCTGCACCACATCACCTTACACAAGTCACAGAAAACAGATGCTGGTTAATATGATCACTACTTTTAACATTTGTTTATATGCCTGGATATATAGAGGATTTTTTTTAATATATTATACATTATATTATTACATTAAAAATATATATTTTTCAATTTTTTCTGATCCTGATATTGTTTGCTTTCATGGATCCATCATTTTTCTATCACCTGAGGACTGTTCACCTGATGAATGTTAGCTGTTCGGCTCTCATGACTCATATTATGACTGCACTATTCTATTTTTTTATGCTACTTTTTATGTGAAAAATTACTCCAGGTGGTTTTAGTAGAGACCTCTATCCACAGTGAAACACCTTAACCTTTACATACTGTTCATATTATCACTATTCACTATATGGAGCAGGTCTAAGTATTCCCTTTATAATTAGTCCCACTTCCAAATTCTTAACAAATGTATTTTGAATCTTTAGATATCTTATCAGTTGTCTGTTTATGGAGAAAATACACTCACAATCACACTATATTATAATCTGATGTTATGTAAAACAAGATAACATGACAGCCTTGATTTTCTGAAAGTGAAGGATGAAACAGAATTTGAAAGGTAGGGGTTCATTATAACCATTAATACCATTAATCAATAAATCATTTTGAAATATTTCCAGTTTTGTATATTCTGGACCACTTCAGGAAAACTTAGGCTTAAATAATGTTATTTAGGGTGTTTTCAATGTTTTCAAACATTGGTCACAGTATGCAAGACAGTATGTAAGGGTTAACATAGAATGACAAAATATCTTAAGTCACCCAACAAAATCAACAGGTTAATAACAACGGTGGAGATGTATTATAGGCTATTTGACATTTAAAAGAAATTTGGAGATGACTAACAGTCAATCAGTCTCCTCTTGCTCTCTATGAATACCTCTACTGTGTTTTAACCCAGCCAATTTAAATGTATTCTTATTTTTATTTCTATTTATTTGCATTTGTCAGTTACTGGTGACAGACAACGAGTATGAAATTGAGATTTAACCAGTGGTCATTCCCAAGCTGCTGAGCTGTGTGATAAAATAATACAAATAATGATGAAATGATTTAATAATCGACTATGATCTGACAAAATCCACATAATTACAGGTTAATGACAGGGTTTTTTAATTGTGTTTAAGCCTCATCAACATTTAAAATGAACAATCACAGATAAAGTTAGAGGTTGTCCTCTCCCTCACTGGGCAGCTCAACTCTTTGTTTCAGTTTTAGTCTGGAAGAAAAGCTGAAACACAGAGTATAAGATGCATATATGAATATAACCTGACTTAGTGAGGATGTACTATTGTATTAAATGGGTTCCTTAAAGTTCTTATTCCATTTTTTTAGGATTTGCAAAGATATATAGAGTTTACGTGCACTATGGAGCAACGTTTTACGAGTTTTGTTTTAAAGTTATCAAATCAGGAGGCCGTGGTTTTTCCAGTCTCCATTCAACCTATCACCACTTCAGTTGTCAGCAGAGGCGAGGAGTGGGTGAAATATGGCATTTACCTTCATGCTAATCTGCAGACAGAAGGTCAGTTGGGTAAGCAGTTGAGTTGTTGAATTAATTCAAATGATGGAACCTGTCACATAAAAACCCATGTCGACATTAAATATCATCATCCGGCACGAGTAACAGATTTCTGCTCATATTGTGAAGAGACTCAGTGGACGTCCTTTCAATTCATTGACAGGACTGTTTTACAGTAAGTCACACGTGTTATTGATGAGATGGTAAAAAAAACTAAACAACAACAACATTTGCTACAATTTATGCTGAAATTTCTCTAAATGAAATTTTAATTTAGGCCTAACTCACTTTGTTTGCCATGCTGTATCTGGAGTGCTGTCAGTTACAGGCCTCTAGTCTTTGTGTTAAACTAAACTAGCAATTTCCAGAATGTAAACCTCTCTACTGGACACGCATATATCAGTCTTTGTATCTGATGCTGAAGCATATTTCCAAAAATCTAAATTTTCCTTTCAACAGTATCAAGCACAGATCTTTCATAGCTTCAAAATTAAAGCACTGGCCAATCATGACTAACTTACTATTTGCAAAAGAATCTTATACATTGTTCCTGTGAGAACAATAATCAACCTTAAGATACAAACATATATATTTGGTTAGTTTATTACAGTTTACTGATTGTGTGATTTGCACTACAGGACCTACAGGCGTAACACTAGATGTGCACCCGAAGCACAAAAAACAAATTGTATTGTATTGCTCATAGTCATTTATCTTCTGTGTTTATTTTAAGTGAGCAGCTACTGCATGAATAAGATATTTAAATATGTTATATTTTCCTTTCATGGAAGCAAATAGCTGTAGATATAAGACTCCATAAACGGGAGGAAAAAGTCCCTACAACCTGACATCGTCCATCCTCTCATCCCATTTAAGTCGAGCCGCGGCACACTGCAGTGAAATGAGACGACACAGTTTGTCATGGCGCCTGTCGATAGTCAGGAGGGATGGCACATCACCTTGGGACCTCCCTGGGGGGCTTAATACACACAGGCCACCCTGGACATCCACGGACGCCCTCCATGACCCCCAGCGCACACTCCCTCTCTCTCATTCTCTCTCTCTTGCTGTCACACACGCTGATGAAATGTTCTTTAATACCCAATCGACAGTATTGACATCCCCCTGGGTAGCAGGGTCCCCCCGAGGGGCATGAGGTATTGATTTTGGGGGGACTGTGGGTCCGTGGTCCCCCGGTGACATGTCCCCAGTCCTGCTGCTATTATTGGGAGATTAGTGGGGCTATTACACCTCACAGGCCAGATGGAAGTGACGCTGTGAGGAGTGGCAGCCTGATAACCCTCTATGTGAACTTCTTGGAGGAGAATTAGCTGCTGTCAAAGATTGCAACCAACTCCAGTACATGTGCACAAATAATCAAAGTTTGACTCAGTTCTGCCCAGTGTTTCAGATTCAGAACTGATAAATGTTTCATTTGATGACACGGATCCAGGTGAGATGTTTCAATGTAACCAACAAGTGAATGCAGCAAGATAAATTTACAATTTATGCTGCATTCAAACACTGTAAGTAAAATGGGAAAAACTGGAAAATATCATATTATGATGATGATTTGATTTTCAATGGTCAGTATGAACATGAGGAATGATTACAGCAAGATCAATTGCTTCAGTGTTCAAATGAGCACTTGTGCTGGAAAATAATGTACAAATGAATCCTAAGTGCTGATTCTTTTACCGTACCAGATCTGTATTGTATGTATGTAGTGTATCCAGAAAGTACTGCTAGCTCTGTGATCACACTGTAATTCAAACACTGACAAAAGCTCTCACCTTCTATACTGTAGCTTATTCTGCTTATTTTATGTTACCAAACTAACTGCCAGTGATCAAAATGAAAGCATTACAACATTAAGTAGTAAGTATATCAGTATCACCTGATATCAGACACAATTGTCAACTTGTTTCCATCTTCAGTGGAAATGACATTGACTCCACTTTAACTGATTTCCACGTGGTAAACTCGCTGATCGCTAAACACTCCAGCTGTTAGTGATGTGGTGGGTGACACACTACAAGTTGGGCAGCTTTTCAGCATGGCAGCCAGGTCACAAACTTTTTCATTATACAGCTAAACAATACCCTAAAATAAGTTTCTGAAAACATCTGAGGCAAGACATAGGCCAGATGTGTCCAAACTATTCCATAAAGGTTCATGTGGCTGCAGGTCTTTATCCCAACCAAGCAGGAGCACGCCAGGCTTGACTCATTCAATCAACTGATCTCAGTCTTCAGACAGCTGATTAGTCGAATTGTGTGCTCTTGATTGGATGAAACAAAAACCTGCAGGCACACGGCCCTTTAAAGAATAGTTTGGACATGCAGTAATGGAATCTTGATTCATATTTGATCAACACTGCCTTGTTTTAGTCCTCCTTGGTTCCATCTCAGAGGTTGACAACAGCTTGGCAATGGCGTTGGTCTTACTCACGGTTCTGATTTCAAATTGAAAATTGAAAATGCTGTGCCATGTTATGATTCAAGTCCACCAGAATCAGTCAACTCAATTCAATGGAGTGGGCAGATTCAAAGGTCCCAGGCAATATTCAGTGTGTATAAACCATAAACTGTGTATAAAAGATGTATGTATGTCTTTAATTAGTTATTTGATGATATAAAAAAGTGGTAACATCATGATTGATATCTGTGATTGACAGCTGCTCTCATACTTCTGTCAGATGTGGAACGCAGCAGTTTCGGATGGAAGACGATAATGTACATTTTCATCTGTGATTCACTACTAGCTGTAGCTGCCAGTTACTGGCTGGTAAATGACATCACACAAGATGGCAGCTCCTGAAAGTGTAACATTTGCTGGTGTTTGAGAATAAACCATGATTACCTATAAAACAATAACAATGTTACCAATGCCAATGCTCTGCCAATAAATCTGTAAATACACAGCTACTGATGGAGCTTCAGGTGTATGAAAAGGCAACAGTGAGTTGTTTTGCAATGTTTTGGAGGAACTTTGACTTTAGAACATACTGCAAGTGTGGTTTGAGAAGTTTCTAAAGATGATAATAAGGATTAGAGGTTTATAAGGATAGTGCAAGTGGAGTAGTCTTTTCTTTTAAAACATCAGAAGTTGTTTGATTTCTGCAGATCAGAATGTGTTACTCCGAACTCCCTTGCAGCCTTTGTCCCTTTTCCTTTCGCCTCCCATAAGTTGATGGTGAAATGGAATTCATTGTGGCTCAGCTGAAATGGCGATTATTGGCACAGTGCTCTGGGCTCTGCACCCTGCCCTGTGGAGCCGGGATGACCTCTGCAGGACGGGGGGGCTCGGTGATTGATTAGCTGGCCTGGGAGGACCACCACTCCCCCACTGGCTAGGGCATATGGAGCTGCGTGTCCTATGGACAGCTGCGTCGGCAACACTCGTCCTCACTGTATGTGTGTGTGAGAGAGTCCAGCCTTGTTATTATGTACTAGTTCTTTTGATTGCGTGTCTTCCTGCAGCCTTAGCTCTGCATCATGTTGTGCTTCTGCTCCAGTTTAGTGTGTGCTAACTAAAAGTCATCTCAAGGCACTTTACACATAGAGCAGGTCTAAGCTGTACTCTTTAAGTTTAATTTAAAGAGACCCAACATTCCCACATGAGCAAGCACTTGGCAACAGTAGCAAGGAAAAACTCCCTTTTAACAGGAAGAAACCTCAGGCAGAACCAGGCTCAAAGTGGGCAGCCATCTGCCTCGACCAGTCGAGGTTGGGGAGGGGGGGTTAGGGGGTACTACTAACTTCAACTTTAACATTGAAGTTAGTAGGTCCCGGACTGGAGGATAGCGGGTCCAGGACATGAATCTGTCATCCAAACATCTACAACCCCAGGTTATCTGTGAGACAAGGAAGCACAGAGAACTTAGAGGAAGAAGTTTAAGTTAGTGAATGCATTAATAGTACATAAAGGAGGAGAGAGGAGCTCAGTGTATCATGGGAGTCCCCCGGCAGACTAAGCCTATAGCATCATAAAAAAATGGTCTCTGCCCACTGGATCCAATCTGAAAGATGGTTTCAGATGATTCTATTCTGGATTTTATAGGAAGCCAATGCAGCAAAGCTAAAATGGGAGTAATATGATCTCTCTTTCTAGTTTTTGTCAGTACGTGTGAAGCTGCATTCTGGACCAGCTGGAGAGTCTTTAGTGACTTGTTAGGACTGCCTGATAATAATGAATTACAATAATAAGTCTAGAAGTAACAAATGCATGGACTAGTTTTTCTGAATCATTTTGAGACAGAACGTGTCTGATTTTTGTAATGTTATGTAGATGAAATTTGTTTTAGTGAGAATTGAAGAACAAATCCTGATCAAATATAACTCCTAGGTTCCTTACAGTGGTGCTGGAGGCCAGAGTAATGTCATCCAGAGTAGTTATATCATTAGATAATGTGTTTCTGAGGTGTTTGGGGCCAAGCACAATAACTTCAGTGTTTTCTGAGTTTAGTAGAAGGAAGTTGCAGGTCATCCAGGTCTTCATGTCCTCAATGTATGTTTGTAGTTTAGTTAACTGGTTGGATCCATCTGGCTTTATTGAAAGATATAATTTAGTATCGTTTGCATAGCAATGAAAATTTATTGAGTGTTTCTGAATAATATTATCTAAAGGAAGCATATATAAGGTGACATTTATGTTCTGCAGAAATATTCCCATCCACATACTTCTGTGTACTTTTGGTCTTAGGCTGGGGCTTTAGCACTCAATGATATTGTAGAAAGTCCACCTTCGTGTCAGAAGATTGTGGAAGACTTTCCTGTATCAACATGACAATGCTCCTGTGATACTCCATTAAGATCTGAGTTGAACATTTGAGTGTGGAACAACTTGACTGGCCTGCATAAACCCCTCAACCCCCATGACCAACCTCACTAATGCTCTTGTGGCTAGGTTTAGGTTAAGGTATCCATGTACATTTTTCTATTTAACCAGCTCTATTATGGTTTTCCTTATTTTCCGTCAGATGTTGGATCTTGATGTTAAAGTGGCCAATTTGTCACATAATAAAGTAAATGTATGTAGAAGTAATCCCTGTGAACAAAAAGCACTGGCTCAGACTGATCTAAACGCTCGGTTTCCAACAGTTTTATCGGCATCGGCTTGTGACAGAATCCTTTACACCGTCTTCTGTTTCATGGACAGTGGACTGTTAAGAGACAGAGACCGTACTGAGGGGCTGCATAAAGAGTCAGTATCTCTCTATTATAAAGCAAGGAATCTCTCTCTTTCTGTCTGAATGTATGTTTGTCCTTCACATGTCTTGAGAACCGCTCATCCAATCTTCATCATACTTGGCTGATGTATTGCTGGAGACTAAAGGAAGTGCAGTGTGGAATGTGTAGTGTGTAGTGTGGAATGGTTTGGATGAGTAGTTCTTGAGAAATATATAAAAATACCTCAAAAACAATGTTGTCTCGGCCTCATCTTTTGCATGTGAGTCAATGAGTGGAAATATGGACAGCGCCACTGTGTAGTACCATTGTAACCCATATTGTGGTTGGGATTACATCCATAGTGTAAGTTATTTGAAAAGGTTTAAGATACTTAAGCTCTACTATTTAACTGTGTACTGTGAATAGAACTTGGCATGTACGTTTTCAGAAACAGTTTGAATGGATGGATTATGCAATTCATCTAAATAAAAAGCAAAGGATCTGTTTGTCTGTATGTCTGTCTATCTGTCCTTCCTAAATGTTAGATAATATATACAACTCTACTTAACTAAACATGCATATACACACACAAAAACTATTGTGGATAACATGCGTTCACTTTGCCATTCATTCTCTATTCAGCCAGCTACATTAACAACTTTTACATTCTACAATTCTCTCCAATTACACCAGTCTCAACTGATTTATCAAAATTCTATATGTTGTATACAGCATAGTATAGCATACCCCTACAGACACACATACCACCTCACAACGCCTCCACCTTCTATCAATCATCCCATCACACAAACGCTTGCACCAGCAACTTCTAAATGGACTGACTTCATATTTTAATTTAAAAGTGGGATGGCTGGTCATGGTGTGCTAGTGGGGGATGAAGCAGAAGAAAAGAAAGAAAAAAAAAACCCAGATGATTTGCAGAGGTAAGTCCAAGTGGATATCTGTGCGGGGTTAAAAGTGAAAGTAATTCATTACGGGGAGATAGTGCTTGGCGATATTCCTCATCTTGACGCTTTGCGCCGTGGCAGTTGAGAGGGGTGAGGTGAAGGGGAGGGTGAAAAGGCTGGCGGTGGCTGGAAGAGGCTTGGGGGGGTGAACAACATCTAGCGGCCCCATTTGGAGGAAGAGGGACAGCGATGAAGGGATAAGGGCCAAATTGATGGTCATATTTTACAGTGGGTCAGTGTGGATCGCGCTGTCCAACACTGTAATTACAAGTTTGGTTAGAGGAGAGAGGGAGAGAGTGGGGAAGAAGAGAGACAGTAGTCTTTGTCATGGCTGTAAATGAACAGCCAGGCTTAATTGAGTGGTAACCTCTGAAGCTGTTGTGCTAACACTGCAGAGAGATGGGGAGATGGAGGGAGAGAAGGGTAAAAAAAAAAGAAGAGAGAAGTGCTGATAAGGCCTTTTGTGTTCATCACTTTGCTGCCGTATCCTTCCCCACCCTGCTCACTACTACACGACACTACTGAAGGATCTCTCATAGACACACACTGAATGGATTAAATCTGCACAAGGCAACATTTTAATGCAAGAAGACTTTCTATTTCCACACATTGAGATACCATAGCTTCACTCTATTGGCATGAATTCAACGAATAACAGATAAAAATGACCTATCCGCCTCTTGTGACTGTGTGAATTATGACTGAGAAGCAAAAGGTAGGAGTAGCATAACATTGTTGTAGCGTGAAACCTCCCAGAGAGGAGGGAGAGTGGACAGGCAGCTATACAAAGCATCTAACACTGAAAACACTCACATGAAACAATTTATAACAGTTATATGCATTCCTGATGGCAATGACAAGGCAATTTTATTATATTATAGATATTATTTTACATCTAATTTTTGTAAATTGTGATATGATGGTTATACAATTACTATTAAAGCTGGAGTGCCAAACTTTTGTCTCCCCCTTCTGGTAGTGAGAGTAAAGGGTGGCTGTGTCTGACACAGGCATGCAGCACTCTTATGTGCACTATGAATGACAGGAAAACAGAGAGGCAGGTAAAAATTGATGTTTTGACAGTCCAACAGCTCAAAACTTATTTTTGATGATTCACCAGCACCCTGGAATTTGTCTCTGTATGTCCTAGAGCCAGTACACCATTGGCCATTATCCACTGTTGTGGCCCATACACATTTGGAAAGTCTAGAAGAGCTGTACGATTAATGTCCAAACAGCCAGCATGGAAATGTCGTGCTCAACGTGAGATTTAGGAAAGTCCATATACTGTGAAATACAGCGAGATTTATCTGGCGGTGATAAGCTTGTGTGAACTCGTTTGGCAGAGGCTTCAATATAATGGACCTTCATTTATATGTAAAAGTTCCATGCTGCAGGTCTAAGAGGTAGAAAGGTTCATAATTCATGTATGAAGTTGTAAAAGATTTGTATAATCTTATTTGATGATATGAAAAATGATAATAATACAACTGTTTAATGTCATAATTGTCATTTAGACTTGTGTGGCTTTTCATTGTATTGCTGTATTTTGTGAAGGATAAGCAGACTTTGAATGCAGTATAAAAGTCCACAACAACAAAGTGCATTCTCAAAAATGATCACAAAGCTGAGTCTAGTCACAAACAGCTCAAACTTTACATTCTCAAGTAGTGCTTGGAGCCTTTATCTACCTCAACGCCAGAGAGAAGCAAGCCTTTATTTATTTTATTTATTTATTATATGGCTTATATTAGAGACAGGCCTTTATTTCTAATACCCCATAATCCCTGGATAATGCAACTCAAAATTTCCTACATGTTTACCTGTTCTATTGAAATCTAGTATAATTCTACTATTACAATAAGAGTGATGTCATACATTTGGTTTCATTGACAGGAGTTTTACATTGATCATAGAAATGTCAAAGAACTGGAATTTATAGGTGGATTTTGTGACAGCCAGAGCAGCAGAGTGAGTATGCACACTAGGTCAAAATGTATCCAATCTTGTACAATATGGCTCCAACACAATACTGGGGTAATGTTACCAAGAAAACCATTCAAAACAAGGGGTTGCTGTGACCCAAATGTTATTTTCTATTGTACTGTTGGGTTATTTGCCAAACAGGGACCTATTCAGCTCCTCTTTTTAAACTTACATGTCATGGTTTGTTAGAAGCAACAATACATATAATTTAACAGCTAAAACTTGAATTTGTTGTGCAAAAGGGGTCAAATGAAACATTGCTACTGATGTTGCACTGGTGCTAATATTAATCCAAACTGGGTAAAAAATGGACCCAGTGATTTTACTGTGTGGAATGACTGAGTTGTACTGTATTAGTGCTACTGTGACATGATACTGAATTTACTCTGTAAGCTGTTGTAATAAGTACCAGTGGCGTAAATATCGACGGAGCAACCGGTGCATCTGCACCGGAGCCCAGACACCATCAGGGGCCCATGAAGGAAGAAAAAAAGAAAAACATCAGCTGTCCAGCAGCTGTATTGTTTTTGTGAATGAAATAGCTCGGGGTGGGTCAATAAGGTAGGCTAACGCTGAGTGGCTGTTATGGGAGGAGGAAATGATAATTTGTCTAATCACCTTGATAGCTGTCTTTTTTTTTCAACAAAGTTTTATTGAAAATTGACCTTGATAGCTGTCTGTCTGTCTTTCTTATATACAGTCTATGGTCTGTCATGATGAGTCGCGATGATGTCACATAGTTGTTTCTCCTTTCATCAGCAGGAAAAAAAGCAAGTGGATGAAAGTTGACTAGTAAAGGTAGTATCATGTTTAGCAAGCCCAAACAAAAAAGCAGCGCGCAAAAGAGGAAGGAAAGAAAGAAGCAGGATGAGGGTAAAGCTAAAATGACCAAATTAGACACGTTTTTTACTCAAACTGAGGCAACCCAGGCAAAAGCTAGCATGCTGCTGGAGGTTAGCGGTAGCTTGCTAGCGAGCTCCGTGAATGAAGCGGCATTGACCTCCGCGTCCCGCTTCTCCGGACTCAGTGGACTGGCTATACTCTCTATTGAGACCAGCAGAGAGGACTTTGGACCTGAGCAGCATCGTACATGACTTTGCTGAGCGCAAGGCCCATAAGATGAGCTTCTAATGAGTGAGTACAGCTTCTCTTTGTTATGAAGTGTAATTTAAATCTATGGTAATGTACTTACTACGTACCTCATACTGTATGTTGGAAAAATGATTGTGTGATATAGATGCCATTCATTAATGCTGTGTTTTTATAAGGCATATAATGAGCTGTGTTTTTCTTGATGGTTATGCTTATGGACATACTGAGCAAGATATCTTTGTGTAGCTTTGTTAGTGTGGGCTTTATTTGAATGTTTGATAGTTAGGAGACATCATCAGGATGTGGTAGTTTGAGCCCAGGTCAGGGCAGGCTGTTAGATAAGTGTTGATATGGAGGTTCGGTTGCTGTCCAGGATGAGTGTGTGGCCAGTCACCTGTAATGTTAGCCTACATAGTGACAATAACAGTTCTCTCGAGTTCTCTAGTGTGTGTGTGTGCGTGCGCTTTTGTTCAGGGCGGGAGTGGGGGCACAAAAAAAATGTTTGCACCAGGGCCTATCACCATGATGTTAGCTGCTGGTATGTACATTACAGATAATTCATATGTAGTTTGTAGTTCTGCAGTTGTTCTACTGTAACTGTGGAGGCATTTATGTGTGCACCCTTTGAGTCCAAGACAATAAATAGACAATAAAATATATCGTATTGTATCATATGGTATCGTATTGTATTGTATTGTATCATGATAATCTCATCTTCAAACCTTGTGACTACTGTGGCTTCAGGATCTTTGCGCTTTCCATAAACGGTCCCATGTACTATATAGTACCACTCATTTTTCTGGGCAGCACAACTTTTTTCCCTCATTCATGTAGTGACTATATGCCAAAAGCCTGTAATAAATAAATAAAGGGAATAATGCACAATAGTTCAGGAATCTTTTACAAAGCTGCTGCCAAGTACAATCTCTTTGGTGTTGAGTTAACAAGGACAGGTTCATCTTGATGCTGTTTGGTGTAGCTAATTGGCAAGGTAAAGCTAGCATGTATAATCCACTAGCACTTGCTAAAAGTCTTGAGTTTGTTTTAGCTTTTTCAACAGGGAAAAATAAGCGCTATGCTAAGTCCTTGACGGTTCATCAGCGCTCAGTTAAGCAGGAGATAAATCCAGGAACAGTAATGATCAGACTTCATAGGAGGGGAGAGTAATATATGTAGCTGAGTTGGGGGTTTTCATCATGCTATATGACTTTAACTGCAACACTCCTGGTTCCATCACTAGAGAGCGCTCTGAAATACAAGTCCCAAAAAAAACCTTTAATACTTGTCTATGTAGGTCTTTGTGCCTCAGTCATTCCCTCCTCCTATCTTCTCCATTTCCCTCTCTGTCTTTCCACTCTCCTCCTTCCTATCTGTGTTTCTTTTCAATTCTCCTCTGCTCTAATTTTCCGTTCTCATCCCAGCCAGCGCAATTGTGGCGTCTCATCACAATTTTCGCCAGACATTTCTTTTCATTTTCTTTTTCCTCATCTCCTGTCTTATTTTTGGCAGCCTACATCCACTTCCCCCCCTCCCTCCACCTCCCCAACCCCACCATTTCTTTTTCCTCTTTTCTCCTCCATCTCACTCTTTTCCTGCAATCTTTCGGGCTCGTCATTTAGGACGGCTTGTTTCTTTCAATGTTCCGAGGTAATAGGCGGAGTACAGCCAGGGCCTGCCGTCGGAGAAAAAGAGGGGAACAATTTGTTCCCTTTTGCAGTGAGCGGGGACGGTTGTGATCAAGGGTGTGATCTGCACAACGCACACGCTGCTTCTGGCGCACACACTCATATAGATACACACAAACACGCACAAGTCCACACAAAGCGATGATGATGAGGCCATTTCCTCCCTCATCTCCAGATCCTCATCTAACCGCTAATGAAAAACACGACAATTACCCACAACTCCTTGCACCTCAGCCCTCAGCAGAAGTAATCCCAGTGACGATATCAAGTCAGCTTGTCGTTTTGCTTCCGCTGTCCCTTTCTCTTTTTCAACCGGCCATCCCTTTTCCCCTGTCCATTTAGAGAGGAGCTGGGCATTGTGAGTGTTCAGCGACAATGATGACTGCTGGATGGTTGTAAGAATGTGACTGGAATCAGAGATATGGTATAGCATTACTTACATGGGCCAGTGGGGGACTGACAAAGGCTATGTTGAGGGTAATGAACAGTGGATTAAGGGTGAGTAATGAAGCACTGAGGATTATCATTTGGTACCATGGGAGCATCATGGAGCATTCATTTTGTTAGTGAGTCTGTGCATGTGTGTGTCTGTGCATGTGTGTGTGTGTGTGTGTGTGTATTCTCCTTCTGTAAACCTATAGTCCAGTATCAGATTTAATTATCACCATTATTCTCAGGTCAGATCTCCGGTAAATGAAGAAAATAAATGATTTTTAAATTGAAAGTAGTTAGAGTTAAAATTAGGAGATTCCTGACCTCATCGTCTATCAGCGTAGGCAACTTTAAAATTCAGAATTTTAATGAGTCGTGTGATGTCTTTCTGTGCTGCGTGCATGATTACATGCATGCATATTTGATGAGGCGATCCGCCGCCGCGCGGTCCACCTGACAGTGCTTCATCTCATGACACTTTTCTACCTCTCTGCACCAGGTGACAGCGAGGTGTCAGTTATGATGGCAATTTAATTAATTTTGTTTGTCCTGCTCACTGATAGTCATGGACCACTGGGTAGCCATGTTCCTGCTGTTGGGACTGATGCAGAGCAATGAGATAGTGGATACTGTGTGTGTGTGTGTGTGTGTGTGTGTGTGTGTGTGTGTGTGTGTGTGAAGGGATACAGCACAGGCCAGCCTGAGACAATTGTACTGTGATTCTTTATCTGTTTGACTTAGCATTTGTCCTTTAGGGGACATTTAGGTGGATACTGGCGTGAATGTAAAATGTTTCCTCAAACTGCTAGCTTAAATACACTCAATACTGACTGAGATAATATTTCTACCTACAAAATACAACTTCTGAAAGAAATCTTACAATACCTACTTGTAAATGATGTTGCTAGGTTTTGTTAAGCTGCAGTCACGCCACGTCAGTAGAACAGGAAGTGCAGAAAAAACGCCTGTTATTCTGACTTGGAAGCTTTCATAGTGTTGCTGTGGGGCACAAACCTATGTCCAAAATCATCACTTTTTGGAAAATTTAAAGAAAAATCACATTGGTCCAGACTAAAATATCCTCAGAACTATAAGACAGGTTGCCATGGAATGGGAAACAGATGATTGGTTCCCAGAGGATGAACCCTCCTGAAGTGTTATCAGTGAAATATCTCAACAATTATTTGATAGATACATTCTAATGACTTTAGTTATCCTCTGATGTTTCCTCTAAAGTTTTTTCTTGTGCTTTGATACAAATCAACATCTACTTAATCTATTGGCACAAGTTGACTTTTTAGTTCTCTATTGAAATAGTTCCTGAGTTATTGAATGGATTGTTATGAAATTTGGTTCACACATTCATGGTCCCCAGAGGATGATCAGTAATACCTTTGATGTCCTGATTTCTCATCTAATGCAATCAGTTCAATATGTTCAAGTATTTTTGCTTTATGACAAAGATATCTGCAAAATGAATGACATTCCCACCAGCTTCAGCTGTACTTAAACATTTAACCTGCCAAACATCAACAAGGCAAGGCAGTTTTATTTATACAGCACATTTCATACACAATGGCAACTCAATGTGCTTTACATAAAACAGAAACATTAAAACATACAATTAACCCACCCCCCATACTAATAATAAAAACAAAGTACAGAAAAATAGAAAGAGAGAAATAAAATGCTAGAATAGAGCATTAAATATAAGATTGATTGATTCTAATGATTTGATTTAAAATCATTAAAAGGACATAGAGTGCAAATGAAAAATTAAAATGTAAAGTGCTTTAAAAGAGCTCAATCATAAGCACAGGAGAAGAGAAATGTTTTTAACCTGGATTTAAAAGTGTTCACAGTTGGGGCTGATTTCAGTTCTGCTGGTAGTTTGTTCCAGTTGTGTGCAGCATAACAGCTAAAAGCTGCTTCACCATGTTTAGTTTGAACTCTGGGCTCAACTATCTGACCTGAGTCAGTAGATCTCAGAGCTCTACTGGGTTTATATTCTACTAACATGTCATTCATGTATTCTGGACCTAAACCATTCAATGATTTGTAGACCAGTAGCAGTAAAGACTTTAGAACTGGAGTAATGTGCTCTGATCTCTTTGTTCTGGTTCAAACTCGAGCTGCATGCTAGCATTTTTTTTATTATGAGCATGCTGCTGATGAAAGAATTTAGACTTTTAGCTTATGATATTCCTTAAAATAGTTGTTATGTTTTAAAACATTTGAATTGATACCAGGCCTAGCTAGAAAGATGTAACATGACATACTGATACAGTTTTTTTTTTCAACTTGGGTTTTTATTTTTGTAGTTCTGGCCACTGGATTCTATTTCTTAGATATCTGGATGCAACGTTCCAAAAAAAAAGAAAGTCAAATAAGACAAGAAGAACGAGACAGATTGTAAACTGACAGTTTAGTCAGATTACCTAAACCACTTTATCTGGAGGTAAAATACAAAGAGAGAGAATTTATGTCACCAACAATCATTGCACAGTAAAACTGTACAACCAGGTTAAAGTAGTAAAGGGAAGTGTGTCTCTAAATGTATGAATGTTTAGAGTGGACAGTTTGGTTACTTTACTGTTCTTCCTCCTTTTTTCTTCCCAACAAATGTGACTAACATCAGGTTTTGTTTCCAACCCTTCTGATAGTCTGACTGCTTGTGTATGTATTGCTCTATTGGGACTGTTTTTACTCATGTTTCTGTGCTCACAGAGTGAGTACAATGTCATCAAAACAAGAAATGAATATAAAATGTAAGTTGTAATTTTATTTAGTATTCTTTTAAGCCTAAATGAAACATTTCAGTACTAAGATTCAGTACAAATAGCAAAACAATATGTTCTCCTCAAATAAAGCCATTTAACTACAGGAGCCAAAATTCTCAAATATGAATGCTGATTAAACACAGACAGACATACCAGATAAAAACAGCTTGATGTAAATCAGGAAATGACTGATCAAAGAGTAAGTAAAGCAAGATTACAAAGATGACTAGAGGTAGTTGTAGTTTATCTAAAACTTTGCTGTCTGTTATATTTTGTTATATTTAGTTGTCTATATATTTTTTTCGTTACATGTTTGAAAAAAAGACTGCATTAGCTTACAGTATAGTTATGATTTCAATATTCCTGTGATGCATGTAGGAGAAAGCAAGGTTCAAAGCTTGTGAAAGAGGTTAGTCTGGCCCTAAACCAGCTCATGTTGATGCTTAGATGCAACATGATGTAAACAAGGGCCCAACACAACATGCAAAAAACACAACTTATCATGTGACACGCTCGTCCATTTACAATTAATAGTGCACCGGGAGGAGGGGGGGGGGCGGTGAAAACTGTGTGAACTTGTAGACCAGTTCAGCCAATAAGCCCGTCCGTGCACACTGTAGTGACCAACGCCAATTCAACACCTGCTGTTGGCTTCAAACGGATCATTTTGCCTGTGTGAACATGCCAATTTAGATTTCACTTGCAGTATATTTTCACCTTCAGAGTGCTAAACCAGAGGAACAGGCAGTCTTTATCATTTTAGGACAAAATATTACAGCTTAAAAATAGGTGAGCCGGCTGAGAGCACAGTGATTTTAGCTAAGTCCATCACCTGCCCCAACCTTTCACACTGCTGTTATTACCTGTAGTATCTGAGCCTTAATGCTAGTCACTTTATATTTTATATTATATATATTTAGACTTTATAGTGTGTTCAACTTTATCTAAAATGTTAATACAACATTTAACATGCTTCACTGCACTAATTAATATGTTGCTAGATTAATGATGAGTGTGTGTAATATTAAGAGGTTCAATCCACAGAAAATTGCTGTATCACATCCATATTTATATTTTCTTGTTTCATTTTAAAGTATGTGAAATTAAAGAGTATAAGTGCCTTGAGATAACTTTGTACAGATAACTGTGATTTGGTGCTATATGAACAAAGATTGATTGATTGAATGATAAAACATTCATTAAGGTATCATTCACAAGTTCAAATCTATATGCTGATAACTTTAAATGGCTTATTATGATCCAATGTGGGTTTCAAGTTTTAATAAATACTCTAAATAAAACAATAATAATAATATGGAAATATAAAGCGTAATGATAAATCTTTAAATAACCAATATTATAATATTTATGTATCGCTTCTAATAGTGTAACAATGCATTTAGGAGTTAACAGTTGATACTGATACACAATGAAATTCAGTACACTGCCTAAAAACTGAACTCAAGATATAAACATAAAAATAAAGATTTATCATACACACACTCATATAAACATGTTCACATACACAGTTCACATTCACATAATTACCAACATATGCTTACAAGAAAGTTAAAAAATGAGATGGACCACAATAAGTAGAAGAATTAGCACTTGTGAAAGATATTGCACCTGTGTAAAATAAATAAATAGATAAATAATTAGCAAATAAATAATATTGCACAAGGATGTTGATAGATGTGATGTGTTGCACTGACAATCATGCACTGGCAGGTGTGTGTTTAGATATGGTTATAACCATGTTGTAGGCCTACTGTGTTATTAGTATTCATTAATAAACCTTGTGACTAATACATTAATATAGTGCACACCTAATAAATGTCCTTTTATCTGCTTATAACTTTCAATAAAATGTGTCTAATTTGTTATGGTTGTTATAACCAATTGTATTCATTGTTCCATTCTTTATGTGCTGCCTATAAATGCTAATGGGGTTAAAGTAAAGTGTTACCACCGAGGGCTTCCAACACTTTACTGTGAGAATTGTCCTTTAGAAAGCGGTCAGACCACTCTGAATAAAACGGATGCAGGGAAGCGAATCCACCTGCTTTAACGCCACTTTCATTATTCATGGAAAAATGCAGACTAGGGACTATGGGAGTCAAATGTGGGGGGTTGGGGGGGGGGGAGAAGTTGGAGGAAGGGGAAGGGGGCATCGGTGTAAATAAATAAACAAATAAATAAATAATATACAATCAAGGCACCCCTCGCTGCATACGCGGCCAAGAACCAATCGGCACCCTGGCTGAACGCCCTGGAAATTGTGTGTAATGAGTAGGAAAAGATTAGAGGGAGCTCTTGCTAGGCTGTAAATTGACATTAGTAAAAGAAAACTCTTTTACTAGGCGGGCCCAGCAGTCTCATTTAGACAACAGAGGAAAGGGGGGGGGGGGCAGTGGTGGTTTGGTGGGGGCTGGGACCAACACTGAGGCGGGGAATAGAAGACGCTAAGATTATAGCTGGAGTGCAGCCTTGCTATTGTGTGCTGTTAGAGTGCAGCGTTTAAAGTGAAGAGTGTGCATGCTTCACCTTCCACATGTAATAGTTAAATTATATTCTGTCAGGAGAATGCAGGAAGAGGTTTGACTATGCTTAATCAAGCTTTAACAATCATATTGAAATTCAGATGTTGACATTTGACCGGAACACAACCGCCAATGAATAACTTATTGCTGCTGTTTAAAGCTGTTTTCTTTATGCCGTGTAGTAAAGACGGCCTTTTAACTGCTGCACCAATCAATATTTTTATATTAACAATGGATCAACTCCGTGTAATGTGAATGGTGTCGCTTGTAGTTACAAACCTGCAGACAGTTATCATCCACTCTGCTGTTAAACAACTTTCAGCTCTTTAATTTGACTGTTTTGATTCAGTCTCAGAGCTCTCATCAACCTACGTTCTAGATGCAGCTGTTTTCTGTACATACACTACTGTACCTGCCCAGCACCAAACAGCAAAGTTAATGATTAGCTTTAGAGCATAGTGTAAGATATAGAGCCAAATAGGACTTGGTGAAGACCAAAAAAAGGGTCAAATTCTCTCTTTGTAGAATCTAGCTCATTAACTATTTTATTTGCAATAGGATTACAGTCCTTACAGTAAAATTACCTTTCAGAACTTCTCTGTTCACTCAGATGGTTGGTGATGGTTTTCACTTCATGTTGTGTGAGTTTGGTCTGAACTTGGAAAAAATGCTCTTAGCCTTAGTGCACCTGACTCATGGAACAAAATGCAACACCTCCTTAAAATAAACACACTTATGCCTTTTGGACATTTAAATAATTTGATCTTAAACATATCACAATCTACTTGTAATTGCTTTGTATAATTGTATCATATTTGATCTGTTAATTGTTTTATTTTTTGCTGTTGTTGTTTTCCTTTCCTGTCTTTAAATGACTCAGTGCCAATGGTCATCTCTCTGTATAAATAAAGATTAGCACTATACAGAAGTGATTGACAGTGTCAGTCTAAGTATCCTTTAAAATTCCCAAGATTCAACATGACAGTGACTGTTGACAGTGACTCATTTTCAGGTATTCAGTCAGAGGGACTGGAGGCAAAGATATTGGTGCCTTGTGTAATATCACCAGTCCATTCAGCTGAATGCTGCATGCTCTTAGAACCTGGAACAATTCACAGCAGTCTGCCAGTCACCTGTCCAGCACACGCCAAGCAACTGAAATCCTGTTTTCATCTGTAGTGACACCTGCGCTCACTGTCACAACATATATACAGAACCTTAGTTTACTTTTCTACAGATGGCCTGGTGCCAGTCCGGTCTATCATCTAGATGTTTTCTAAATGTAATTGTTTTGTATAATATGCATATTTTACTTAGAATATTGGACAACCACAAGCTCCTCTATGCCTCTCATTCTCAACCCATCTACACAGATTCAAGTTCAACATCTTAAGTTCATACCAGACATACTGCAGTGGGTCAGCTTCCAGTTAATCAATACGCATTTCACTTATTAATACACTTATTATAGGTTATTGTGTGTAACATCACCAGGTCATGCCTACTGCAATACTATATACATGATACTTAACTTAATGCATCTATGTGACTGATGTGCTTTTAGAGCATTTCTGACTGTCAAGACTGACACACACACGCACACACACACACACACACACACAGTCAGCTTGGATGAGTATGTTGCACTGTTTGTATGTTTGTTTGTGTTGCACTCCCCGCCCTTACTGAGCAATTCTTGTAACTATGCAGTTGGAATAATAACAGCCTCACCAGCTAATGATGATAATGGTGCTGGCGATTACCACAGCACAAGAAAAGAACGACGGGGGGAAGGGGGTAGTGGAGTATGGATATCCCTAGACGACAAAAGATTGCATAATTTTGTCTCTCTCTCTTTTTTTTATCTCCTCATCCATCCACTTACACTTTCTTTCACCCCATCCCTCCATTTCTTTGCTTTCTTTCTTTTTTTTTCTTTGCTTCTCACATTATGCACCTTCTGTCCCCCTCTCTGTCGCCCAGTCTTCTGCCTTTTCTTCCTCCGCCCCCCCCTTCCTCTCTCACCCTGTAACCCCCTCCTCCCTTCTCTTCCTCCACCCCCCCCCCCTTCTCTCTTTCTGGCTAATTTAAAATTTGTCAGACGCTTGCGTCTTCTGGATGGCTGGCCTTTGATATTTTGCGAGCTCCATTTGGCACAAACAAGCCTGCGGCCCTGGTGCATCCTGCTGACTGCTGCACTAGTGGCAGGCCCCCGCCATTTATCTTAGCCCCGGCCACCCAATGCTTACTCATTACAGGAGCCTCGGCACCAGCTTAACCCCCACCTCTCTGCAGACTGCGCACATGCAAACATGCTCAAAAACAGCCCAATTGTCTGTGTGTGTGTGTGTGTGTGTGTAGGTGTGTGTGTGTGTGTGTGTGTGTGTGTGTGTGCTTGCGCATAAACATAAGTAAATGCATATCAGTAAACACACTCATACCCCATGGACACATGGGAAGGAGCATGCAGACACAGAGACACGTGCTTGCAAATTCAAATGCACACACATCCTGGGATCATTGCTCATATTCTCAGGGGTCCCCCCCCCCACTGAGGTAAATGCCTACATTTCACCATACAGTATGAGCCTATCTCTGTATGTTTTATAGTCGAGGTTAAATGCTCCATCTTTTCGCCTCCCCACTGGCTCTCAGCGCTCTCCACAAGTGTTTCTCTACATGTTAAAGAGGACGTGTGTGTGTGTGTGTGTGTGTGTGTGTGTGTGTTCTAGCGTTTATGGCTCCCTGTGCCTACAGATTGAGTGTGTTTGCTAACTTGAGCATTGCATTTGTGTGTTAATGCCGATGACCCGGCCACTCACCCATAGGAGAAATGTGTCAATCAGCATGCTGAAGAGATCAATCCTGCTCTGATTAGGCTTTTCTTTTCTTATATTCAGCACCGATTCACTTGCTTCCATGTGTCAGTTTGATGTTTCCTGACCCAGCTCGAGCTCATGTTGCTTCGGTCCTGAATCCCAAATGGAGTCCCCTGCCATTTTTTTTTCTTTGTTGATCTTAATGTATAGGAGAGTGGCGAAAAGTAAAGATAGGGATCCGTGAACTCAGTGTGTCAGATGGCTGGATTGGAGGCAGCAGGCGGGAGCAACAGCTATCGTACTGGAGTGTATGTATGCATACAAACTGAACACATACACACACATATATGCACTGCTCACAAAGCCTCCCACTCCTCTGTCTACTCACACATTCAGCCTGCTGTCTTAGAGGTTGTCATTGAGAACATGGAGAACAAATACACAGTGGAGTATGGCATGCACTTTGAACACTGAGGTCACCAGTTAGATAAAAAGATACATAAACAGTACAGAAGAAACCATCACAGAATCTTAATTATAACTGAAAGATTAGGTATAACTTCATTTAAATGAAGCCTATTGAGTATAATTTTCAAAAATATGTGTAAAACCTGTGGTAATATGTTGGAGTGAATATTGATATGATGTTATGTTAGGGCATTCACATAAAAATATATGTTTTAGTGTTATAATGCACATTTGCTGCCTCTGTGTGTTGCCTTTCAGAAGTTACATTTAGGACTGCATTTACATGATCATGGCATATGACATAGAGTGTAGAAGTGTGATTTTCTTTAGAAGTGTAAATGAGCTTCATATTAAAAAAACTAAACATTATACTACATATATTTTATTTGCTTTTTTGCCTTTGACAATAGATTGTTGGTGTTTGTATGATGAGTGTGTTCCTGTCATCAATGTGTTTATCACCTGCCTGCAAATCAAATTTCCAGTGAGATAATATGGTTGGTAAGTTTAAGAGCATATAATATACTGTATAGAGAGATTCAGTGAAGTTGCTGAAACAAACAGACAGCAATATCTGGTATGCCATCCTCTAAAGTACAGTGTATCAATGTTTGAAACATTTTTTATGACTTAAATTAGATAAAAATATTTATAACAGCGGCAGTGCAGATACTAAATACAAAATGAGCCTGTTCAAGTTAACATTTAAAAGAAATTCAGAGAACAGAAGATAAACATTTAATATTCATCTGTACAAAATCCTGACTGATCATGACAGTTTTGATCACACTTTTGTCTTTCTGAATGTTAGAAATGATATTCAGACTGTTCATCCCATAATACTCCTGCAGCAACATGCAGGTTGAGGACAAAGACATGGATATATTTGACATGGATACATAGTATCCATGTCAAATACAAGACAAAGACTAGACACTGAGAGACACATAGAGAAAGAAGACAAATGGATGCATGCAAAGTCTGAACATATTTGCAATAAAATATTCTCATCATACTTTATTGGCACCATAATGCTTACATGTTTCATTTTTTTGGTATTTTTGTGTGCCATGTTTGGGCAGAAATGTATAGAGATATAAACATCCTTAAAACTTAATGTGTGACTGTGTGTGTGTGTGTGTGTGTGTGTGTGTGTGTGTGTGTGTGTGTGTGTGTGTGTGTGTGTGTGTGTGTGTGTGTGTGTGTGTGTGTGTGTGTGTGTGTGTATGTTTGTGTGTGTGTGTGTGTGTGTGTGTGTGTGTGTGTGTGTATGTTTATGTGTATGTGGTGTGTTTTGCTACAGTCTAGACATCCCTCTAACATCACATCACCTCAAATCAAATCCATTGTTGGCTAGTATTGATTTGCCTCAACTTGTTTCTGGCACATGTAGATGCCACACACTGACACACACACACACACACACACACACACACACACACACACATACGCACACACACATGCACACACCTGTCTTTTCTCCTTCTGTTTGTATTGTGCTTCCTCTCAGGAAGAGGGGGCAATTTTTACAGCAGTGAAGCTTTAAGTGGAGCAGAAAATAGACATTGACCTATCTGTTAATAGCGGCTTAATCACAGTCCTCTCTGTCAGGAACTACTGTGGACTGAATCTGTGAGGACAGCCAGGAGAGCACATATCAGGTACGATTGCTTTGTGCTGTGCCAGAGTACGATTGCCCCCCCCCCCACCCCTCTCTATTCCCACACCGCTCAGCTTTCACATAGGCTAAGTAATGTTGTTCTGTACTTGAGTACACTTGTGTATCTACACATTCCCACACAGTAGGTGACTCTTACTAGATTAGAATGTGTATGCACCTAGTTGGTTTGTGATCATCAACTATGCAACATTAGTTTATGTTGTCAGTTGGTGCCAATTGATACAATGAAGTCAACCTTTGCACTGTTCAGTTCAGTCTTTATTAAGATCCAATATTAAAAAAATAAAGTGTAAGGACTCAGAAGGTGGCTAGGAGGCTAGACCCAAAAGCATGAATTCAGAGGTAAAAAAAATCAAATATCCAAACAAAATGTATTTAAAGCACACACACACACACACACACACACACATGCACACACACACACACACAGGCTTCAAACATAGACTGTATATAAGAAATGGACGTAACATCCATGACGTCACCCATTGGTTTGTGGACTGCTGCTCGGAAGCCAATAGTATCGAATCTAGGCAGCGCCATCTTGAAAATTTCAGGTGCATGCTGGGAAAAATAAAAACACGGATTCTACTTATATGGGCATGAGGCGGAGTCATGGACGGAAGTATGGGCGGGACCAACGGCGGAGAGGGGAGGCTGTGATTGGTTGCGAGGGCTGGATCTCAAGGACATTGTCATAGTCAATCAACCTGTCAATCAGGACGTAGCCATGTAGCCTGCTTTATCGTCAAATATAAAATCAGAGAGGCTAAAATGTCCCAAATGAACATCATACTGCATTGAAGAAGGCTTTAAACTAGCGATTGAGACCATAAACACATTTTGGAAACGTTTACTGAGGTTAGAAATCAAGTGAGAAGTTGGTGAATTCTCCATTGACTTGTATAGAGACGGAAGTCTTTTTGAACACAAAACGATCGCCCCCTGGTGACATTTTGATAGAATGCAGCTCTAAGTTACTTCCGCATTGGCTTCTTTTCAGAGGACAGGAACTCCCCGCCTGGCTTCAACTAAACTAAGAGAGAGAGCAACATGTGACTTTACAATCTGACGGAGAGTAAATAAATGAGCAATGGCTGTACTGTATATAAAAGGGAGACTGAGTGGGAGGCTGATGAGGATGAGGAGCGCCAGCTGTGGAAAAGGGTGAGGAAGCTCAGGTGAGGGGCAGGGAGTGACGGGATCCACACAATGACAGAACAGTTAGTGATGAACAGAGAGAATAAACACAAATAGATGATCCATGTGACTATTAGGCATCAGGTTGCAGCACAATGGCCACACTGATAACATATAAACATGTAAGACTTTCCTGTGTGACTATCTAATAATCTGATTGCACTGAGAATAAACAAGAATTTGTAATGATTGCTCCTAATCTTTGGAGGTGTGTAACGTGAGCCTGAGGGCAGAACAGTGAACTCTTAGTAAAGAGGCTGATCACTGTCTGTAGAACAGCTAGAGCTTGATTTAACACATTTTGGTCAAACAACATCTTCTCACTCTGCGTACTCTTATTTATATTTTGGATACAATGTCTTCCTACTTTATCAGTTACAGCTGTGCAGTTCAGAGGATACGCAGATTTCAGAGGATACAGGTGGCTTTTAAGAAATGCAGTTGCAGAATATTCTCTTTTAATTCCCACGATGATTCTTAAAAAGTGTGGAGCAGCTACCAGTGATAGAAGTTATCTTATTGCAATGACAGTGACTGCAGCACATCATGAACTCTTGTAGAATACCAAAACTGTGCCACAGCTGCAACACAATGCAACCATTCTTAGTGGGAATGCACAGGCACATCATCCAAGACACAAGGTATGCTTAAGCACAACAGAAATGTATTTTAGTAATATCTTTAATACAATATTATCATGGTTCTTTATAGATTCCAGTCAGCTGCATGTGTCTAACTGTGGGTTAGGGTTAGGGGACTGTGTTCCAGTCTAGCAAGATGTATTATCAACTTTAACATTGCATATGTTTAATTATTTCACATTAATGTACTCCTGTTTCTTTTATTTTTTAAACAAAGACACCAGAGGAGACAACCACTGTTTGTCCCCCTCATGTCCCTTTAACTACTCAATTGAATGCACCATTGTCAGTTTTATTTTTCTAGTGGGGCTTTCTGCTGTGTGCTTTATTGTGTAGTTTGAGTCTTCTTAGCTTGCTGTGAGTAGGTAAATGTGAGTGTCGTGGAACAGTAAAGATTAGGTTTGAATTGGTTTATACATAATTTGTCTACATACGTGTGATAATTTCCTCTTTTTATGCGTAACTCGTCTACATTTAGGTCTTCTATTACAATCTAGTTAAAATGAGGAAGTCTTTTATTGTATGCATTGTAAACACAACCTTTTCGTATATATGGATATTTTGGTAAAGTGGTCTCTGGCTCCACTTTCTTCTGGGTTTTGTGCAGTGAGTATCACCTAGTCACATCTGTTTACAGCAGACATCCTGGCTAATTTGACCTGGACTTCGCCTTTCAATATCCATTCAAAACTACTTTTCCAGCTAGGATGGAGTGTCTATAAAAGTGATGCATGTCCCACCATAACACAAAACGACCACGAGCCGCCTGCCCTGATGACATTCAGAAATGACTGCAGAGACGCAGGTACACATGTGAAAGTTGACGTGTGTGTGTGTGTGTGTGCACGCCACACACACACACACACGAAACTGCGACTCCCTCAGCCCCTCCCATTAGAGAAGTGAAGCCTTTTAATTATCTGCTGATTACCTGTTAGATCACCTTAGCTAATGGAGAGCAGCTCCCCGGGGAGCCATCCAATCTAACTCTCATCACACACAATGGGCTCCTCTTCACTGCAGAGAGTAGACTATGTGCGTGTGTGTGTGTGTGTGTGTGTGTGTGTGTGTGAAGAGTGTAGTGGATGTACAGTATGTGTGTGTGGGTGAAAGAGAGAGATACAGAAAGAGAGAGAGTCCCTTTGAGGCAGATGCTGAGATTAGTACTGAAAATAGCCTTCTATTTATTCTTTCATACACTAAATTGCCATCACACACTGCCACACACTGTCACGCACACAGACACACACACACACTGTAGGGCTCTTGTGTATTCAGATTTTTGTGGCAGGCTTCCATTTTCATCAGAGTTGTAGTTCAGATCATCACAGATTACTCCACAACTTGTAATACAGAATTGTGCACTTTGCATTCATTGCTTTTGCTGTTCCCTTTTGCTTTGTGTTTATAACTTTGCGCCTTTCTTCTATAACTATACATTTAAATGTTGTGCCAAAATACTGTAGTGCAGGGGTGCCCAAATTCTTCCCAGTAAAGGGCCAAAAATGAATGTGGGGGGAGGGTCGCAGGCCAAAACATTCTTGTTGCAGTACATTAAGTTAAATATGGGTATATATAGCATACTTGTGCACAATAAACACTCTTACAAAGTCATTTTGAAAAATAAATAACACTATTGTTTATTGTGCTTCACAGTTAAGTTCATGAAATTACTCAGCATCCATATGGCTTTTTTAAATGAAGAAAATAATAGAAGCAATGACTGAAGACAGTCATGGAACATTACTAGGCCTATATCTGCAGTATAATTTCAGTACATGGAACAGAACATGCCCCCATGGGACCAAAATACATTCTTCACTGGTTTGAACAATCATTTAAAAAGCTTGAGAAGTTTTTTTTTTCTCTTAGAAATTGTCTTAGAATTTTCATTTGTGTGTGTGCCTCTGCCTAACGCTCTCCATCCTAACATCTTGCTCCGGATCAGAGATGGCAGGAGCTCAACAGCGCCACCCTAACACCAATGTAACACAATGTTAATTTGTGATCAGGAGAGGAAGTGCACCAATAAATAATATTCATTGAGAGCGCTGGCGGCGGGAAAAAATATTAAGAAAAATTGACAGTGGGCAAGGGCCAGATATAATTGAGTTATAACTATGTTTGGCCTGCAGGCCCCAAAGTGAGCAGCCCTGCTGTAGTGGATCAGTTTCAGGTGATTCCAATATGACATTTCTAGCTTAGAGTTAAAACAAATTCCCCATTGGACACCTGGCCTCTACACCACTGATACTTATTCATATATTGTAGCAGCTTGTTACTTTGTAGGCTAGAGTGGCAGTCAGAGTAGAGTCTGACAAGAATATTCAGACTGATATTCTATCTTGTACCAAACATACAAATAATAACTCATAAGCAATACACCAATAGCACTCTCAACAATTCACTGAATGAAGCAGTCTGTGAGGATGCGATTGAATAGTTCTGTGTTGGGATGCCACAAGTGAGTTTAAACAAACCATCTGTCACTTATGGGAGTTCTTCCAACCCCAAATTAAATGCCAGACCTTAAAAGTGTCCATAGTATAGACTATTTAGAGGGTGACATCAAACAATAAGTGGATTGCTGACAGCTGATGGTGTATTTCATCAAGTTATGAACTAAGATTTGTGTCAGATAGTACTGATATTGGTTCAGCACATCATCTTTTTATAGTATGTTATACAGTTGTTACAATGTCTATAACAGCTCCACCATTCAGATATTTTCTAGGCCTTAGTATCTTGATTTGATTTTAACATTGTCTGTTTTTCAGGCATAAAATGATATCAATACATCATCATATGATCACATATAAAAAGAAAGCTTTGTGAGAAATGGAGGTTTGTAGATACAGTATAATGCTGAGGTTGTTGTGATGAGTTGTTCTGTGTGTCATCAGTATGTTAAAGACACACAAAGTGACACGAGAAGGTAATTTATTAATTTGTCTGTTAAAAAATATACTTGGCATGTGGATGTTTTCATCTACCAGTCTCCTCGGCGAGCGAGTCAATTTTCGGACACTGCTCATACTGCACTGAACAAACATCAAAGCAGCAACACACTGAGCAGACTGAAGACAGATGCAGCACCTTAATGTCATACTGATGTGCTCTTGAACAATGTGACCGCTTGACAAACTACAGTCAGAGCCTTCTGAACCTTTGTACTGAACAGAACAAAATAATTCAAATCAGCAAATTTGAATTCACAATATCTAGCTTTACTTTGAAGAAGAAGTGCACCAGGCCATTAAATTGTATTTCAAATTAAACTGAAGGAAAAAAATCTTATTTCTTACTTGTAAAAATGTATTATTAAAGATGAAACCAAGGATTTCCTTGACACTGAATAAAAAGAAGAAAGAAGTTGAACACACTGTTGTGCATGAATAATTGGACCACAGAGGGATGACTAAAGGTGTGTTCAGAGTGAGGGCAAAGCTAATTTTAGCGGTGGCTCTTGGCCGTGCAAATTGAAGCAAACGCGTCTAGACGATATGAAAATGTTTCAACTTAAGCTAGGAAAAAATTGTGCTTATCTCAAGGCTGTTTGACTCCACTTCATGAAGATAGATATGAGACAGAAAACAGTGGTGGATAATATAAAACATGGCACACAGTCACAAATTTTCAAATTGTGCAAATAAATGTGGAAAAATGGTAGAAATTGAAGTGAGAATTGAATCTCTATGCACCATCACAGGGTTTGTCTCCTGTCTTAAGATATCTAGGTAGATCCACCAGTTGTAGTGAGTAAATGTGTGCATGTGATCCCAATGTCTACCACTTTAACCTCTATTCACCAGCTGTAAGAGAATGGCTGGCAGTGTGTTAAGCTTACATTCCATGTAAACCTCTCCCCCAGCATGGGATCAGAGTTAAGTACCTCCTGCTGTTCAGTCACATTTGACTTGGTCAGCCTCCCTCTGCATGCATTTCAGTTAAGGGCAGGAGACACTGAGCAGGTTAGTACTGAAAGGACAAGCCGTCGCTGACACCGTTCCCTCTGGCATCACATCAGGTGCTGCCGTTCCCTCTTGTGCCCATCCTAGAGCCATCCCAATCTTACTTGTGAAGCACCTCCCTCCCTCCAAGAAACAGGAGGGTTCAACGAAACAACAACAACCTAATGAGGATGTAACCATAAAGCCACAATTCCCTGACATCCTAATCCAGACCCGGGGCCAAGTGAGTCAAATTGAAGCAGTCTGGAAACGAGTCCATGACTGGCGCCAGGGGCTATAGGTTACAGTGTATCGCCCCCGGCCAGGGACAGAATGAAAGACTCCTTTCTACCATGTTCCCTCATCAGGGATAGCCTGGCCTGCCATCAGAGTAACGGTGCTACAAACACAGCGGCATGCCGAGATGAGAGAGAAGGTTTCCCAAAGACGCCTGACTGCAGCATCAAACAGGAAAGACACACGGGACGGGAGATAGAGGAGGAAGAGAGAGGGAGAGAGGGAGAGAGGGAGAGAGGGAGGGAGAGAGAGGCCCTGGAGTGGTGCCAAGTTCCCAAGGTAGTGTACAAGTATCTTTAGAAGCTGGGCGTCTTGTTAGCTAATACATTACACCAATCACGGCCAGCTATCTTAAGCTACAATTAATCTGTGCGCTGGCACAGGCTGATAGGACAGCAACATGCTGTTTCTTAATTAAAAGCAAACGGATTAAAAATGATTAATAACGGTATTAAATATTCTCATGGACTACAAGCGCGGGGAAATCGGGGGGCTTTCTTATGCAGGCTTAAAACGAAGAAGTCATTAACGGCGGGCCCAATCTCCCTAAGCCAGGGCTTTACTTTGTTTGGGATCACAAGTTGCTTACTTCATGAATATGCATTTTGCCCCTATCAAGTCGAGACCAAAAGGCAATATCGTGGTGTGGCTGTGGTGTGGTATTTTTCCCCTCAGTGGCTGTGAAACTTTGAGTTTTTGATTTGTGACATTTCGTGGTCTGCCTTTGTAGCTGAGGCCTCTGTGTTAACCGCTTCTTGGCCACGGGCTGCCAGCCTCTGACGACAAAGTGTCTGTGTTTTGTGTGTGTACAGAATTATGAGCGTGGCTTTTTTTGGGGTGATGTTGAAAGTGTTTTTGTAGGTCTCATCCATCTCTGATATAATACAGGCATCCCCATAGATACATTGAGAATTTTTGAAATGCTTTCATCTCTTAAAGGCTGCAGTATGTCACATAGTTGTGAATAGGTGTGTTGGTATAACCTTATCACCTGGCAGGATGTAGATATTGAACACTCAGGATTACATTCAAAGACAATGTTTTCTAATGTTTAAAGATAAAATCATTTCTTTCTACAATAAACCTGGGTTAGGATTAGGGCCAAAGATGTGTTAGATTGTGACAAGACATAAAATGTAGTGTGTTACAGGAAGCCACACCTCCACACCCCTACTTGGCCCCTACAAACTACTCCTTGCACTGAAACACAATGTGCTATGCAGAGCTGATATGAATTTTTCCTTTTTTTACATTTTTTGATTAATTCCTAAATGTTGTTTCAGAGGCTTTTCTACTGTTTAAAATGTTAATAGCCCAGCAGCTGACTATTTGCAACAGAGTTATCAGATAATAATAGTTTCTGTGACTTTTGTGGTCCTTTAGTAAGGTTTTAATCAGGAAGTAACATACTGTATATATCACAGCTGAGCTGATAATGGTGCTGTCAGTCACAAGCAATAGGAGGTCCACTGCTAAAAGCAACTTTCAGTCAGTAGCTACACTTCTGTCCAAATTTAGTGCACATTTCAAATACATTTCCACAAAATCAGTAAAAATGTAAATGACTGTGCAGTTCTGTGTGTGAACATCAAGAGTTGGTTGAAGATAAACAGCAGGTGGCACTAATTCTCCAGTTGGTGCCATTAAACTATTGCAGAAGAAGAGGACACAATAAGCTGACACCATTAGAAGTCAAACATCAGACAAATGAAAAAGGCTTGGAAAATATAGCATTGCTGTTTTTTCATGTATGAACTTGAAGGATGTTACAGTCTCCTCATTTCTTCAATCAGATGTGTTTTACTCTCTTACATGCGTTCACACAGCTGTGATTCATGGACAAAATATGGTGTTACCCATGTCATTTATTGGATACTCCCTTTGCCTTTGTCTGGGACATTGATTGGCCTGAAGTCATGTGACCATATGCACACCTTGGTGGATTATCCATTGGCAGATAACCTACATATCTGGAAGCACATTTTTTGCATTAGTTTTTAACCATTTTTCATTTCTTCTGCTTTTTAAATACATTATTTAAATAGTGCTTGTAATGTGTTTTATGATGACCCTGATGAAGGCCACAAGCCAAAACACGTTGGTCTATCCTTCAGACTTCTTCCTCCTCTCCATGCACCTTGGAAGTAGATGAAGCTGTGCCAGAACCTCCACAATGTTTCTACAGTATATTGTAAACCATGTTCTTAGCTCAAGTTGATACATTTTCTCTTTTTTATTTTTACAAGAAATATTGTGAACAAAAGTGATTTGTTTAGTTAACATTACAATCAATTTTCTCTTGTTAGATTGTTAGAAATGTCTTGATTCAGAGATTCAACCTAGTTATTTGTGAGTAATGGTACATTTAGTGGGTTACGGTCAGGTTCCTGTTCCTTTTTGGGCTTTTTTGCCTCTATTGGACAGTCTGTGGCAGAAAGGCCAACAGGAAACAAGGTGAGAGAAAAGAGGTATGACATGACACAAAGGTCCCTTGATGGACTCAAAGCAGGTATATAGCATGTGCTGTGACCACTTGGCTATGAGGGCACTCTTTAATATTCTTTACTTTTGAATACATCAAATGTTCATATTTCTCATAAGATCATGCAGAACTGGTAAGAACCTTTTTGAATCCATGTTTTGAATCTATGTTTTTTTTCATGGGCTCACTTATAAAGTGGATTCCAAGATGGGAGTGATACATGTCCTGTGCCACTCTAATCAAAATGACACCTGAACACCATTTCATAATTTAAATCCCAGCCTTTTTACACCAGTCAGGAAAGCCCTCTTCCCTCCAACAAGAGGCTGTGAATAGCATCATTGTGAGCCTGCGACTACAATTACTAAATTCAGCATTGCTGTAATCAGGCCCTCTGGTTCTGTGTAATTTAAATACTTATGGCTTGTGTCCAATGGCTCCTGTGCCAAGCCCAAGTGTTAGTTGTAATTGACCATACAAGCCTTTTCTCCCCTTTTCTCTGCTAATTTCATAAGTGCTATTTTTAAAATGTCAATTATAAAGCAGATTAATGTATCTTAATGTGAGATTAGATGCATTTTGGCGCGAATCACAGGGCAATCACATTGGTTTGATTACATTTCTGCCCCTATTATTGAGTATAAAAGGCCTTTCTGCTCCAGTTTTACATAGCTCGAGCTAAAAGGGTACGCTGGTGGATTTTTGAATTATTCAACTTAACATGCTGCAATTGTTGATATAGTTCCCCTTTGATTGTGGCATTTTAAAGCAGTTTTCTTTGCACGACACACACACACACACCTACACACTCACACATACCTTTGTAACAACTCTGAATGAGAAACAAGGTGTTGATGTTGTCATTCCAGCGAGAGGTGGACTTATTCTCCATCTGAGGCCGAATAGAAAGAGGTAGCCGGCATCCAGGACACTATTCTGTTTAGAAACCAATTACTTCAACACTCCTCAAATTGATTTCATTTGCCTCTGCTGCCAGACTCTCTCTTCTTCTCCTCCTCCTCCTCCCCCATCTCTTTAACATTTCAAACTCTCACACCTCTCCTCTTCGTCTTCTATACATTTCTCTTGTTGTTGCAGTGGTCTTCCAATTATTCTTTCACCTCCATCATTGCTTCTTCACTCGTCTTTTTTCTGAGACTTGGGGGGAAAACTGATGCAATTGTCATCAGTTTGGTGTTTGTCTTGACAAAAAAAGCAAGTTGCAGAATAATAAACATTTCCATAAAGATAATAGCATTGGTTAGAAACGATAAGATGCCAGTGTTTGTGATGTTTACTCTGTGTCAGAGCACATATGGACACATTTATGAGCATGTGCTAATTTGTTAGCTTGTGTAAGTGTGTTGTGTGTGTCTACATAAGCGTTTGTTGTATGATAGCGTTTTAATGCGATCACATGACTTCACATAAATTCAAGCTGAAATCTGTGTATCACACATAAATCATACACATGCAGTAATTCATTAAGAAGACGAGGAATCAAACCAATCACTACCTCTTATGATTCAGGGTGGGTGGATCAAATGTGTAGACCTCATTATGTCCTCTTCCACTAGGGGGCGAGTATTGACTTAAAATGTCTTGTTAATATCATTTATCTATTTATTTGTATTCATTATATTTATTTATTTATTTGTATTCATTTGTCCCATTGCTATTCATTTGCTTATTGACCTAATTTCAACATTGTACTTTGGTATGTGCATGGTGGTTTGGGAGGGGTGTGTGATGGGGGTGGGGGGTTCTGTTCATCCATACATAATTATCTTAAATTCTTGTAACTGACATTGTATGAAAATGAAACTCCAATTGAATAAAAAGGTAAATAAATAAATACATCTAAAAAAAGCAAACAAGAAGCCATTCAGATGCAAAATGATAAAAATGTGTCCATGTCTTAATTTACGCTACAATCAAGACCACAACTCCCATGAACCCCCTCTGCCTTCTGTCTGTCCTCACACTCCTTGGCATCTATGTCTTAAAGACACTCTGCAGGCTTTTTGACCACTAGTAGCACTCTGGAGCAATGCTTTAATGTGGATCCCCCTTTTTTGTTCACATCCCATACACACACCTTACCTTCCTGCCTTCAGTTTCAAGATGATTGACAGTTGACATTGGGCAAAGCAAAGTGGGGAAGATGAAATCTGCCAGCAAACTAACATGAATGTAAACATAAAGTTAACTTTATTTAAAGAACATGAACATGTTGGGGGTGTGGGGATTCTTCTGTTGGTAGTGCAGCACCATGGATCTACTGCAGGTCTGCCTTTGTCTTCATCAAGGGGAACAGCAGAGGGATTCTTAATAGCTAACCCACATTTATTTTTGAGGTTGGAGGGAACTGAAGCAGGTTGTCATGGTAACCCAAAAATAAAGGTTATAAATAAACTGAAGTGTAATTGTCCAAACAAATGCGTTTGCTTACCTAAGTTCAATTTCAAAAAAATGTCCATGAATGAATACAATACAAGAGGACTTTCAAGATTTTGGAACTATTTTATAGCATTGAAAGAATGTTTGCAGATGATATGATGGTGAGTTTGCTTTAATGTGGAGCTATAAAAAAGCGTGAAAAAAGGTTTTTGATGACAGCAGGAAGGCTTTATTTTTCTTTGAATCAGATTTCACTGATTATTTTACTTAGAGATCCATTCAAAGTCTCCACACAGATCTAGAAAAAATCCTATTCTACAGTCTGTGCATTGATTTTCAAACTGTCTTCAGTGTTCTTTAGTTTTCACAACATGCACTAATAGCACAAACACCACCCATATCTACACTACATTACTTAGCTTTAGATGATCTTTCAGTATTGGGTCTGATCTGCTCAGACCAAAAGCAACCCAGATATTTAAACATGTGTTACTTCAGGTACCAGTGAGATATTAAATATAGTGTAGAATGTGTAGTTTGAGCAACACACCTATGAATTTGAGGGCTTATCGGACACCAAAACAATCTAAGTTTACAGCAGTGTGACACAGGCTTCTGAATAAGATTAGGGTTAAAGTCAGTCTGAATATAACAGTTAAAATATGATAGTAAGAACAATGGTAAAATTACAACTCATGGTCATAACTCTAACCTATTTCATACATATTTATAGGCTGGTGTTGCTTTCAATTAACTTGATTTTTACTTTAACATAACTAACTTTGTAATATTATTGCTACTAATAAGAATGATTTGAAAAAAGAGAGATCACTATAATAATATGCAGTTTTACTCTATATACAATTACAACAAGGTAAAACATTTACAATACTCTGTCTGAATACTGACATTATTTTCTTAAATGTGTCTTTTATTTAGACATTGTTATCCAGGACACTTACAGCATGAGTGAGTCACGTCACATAAAAACACACACATGATAGCAATGTGCCAATTTGGTGGTTGGACGGTGATGTGGATTGATTGAGGAGGCAGAGCCGAACACCTTGGAGACTAAATAGCCTGAGAGAGAGATGGAGTTTAATTGATGATCAAACACCCACCAGGTGTAAATGGTTGTTTTCGCTTCATCTGTGTGTGTGTGTGTGTGTGTGTGTGTGTGTGTGTGTGTGTGTGTGTGAATGAGTTTCTCCACATGCACCTTTTGTACTTGCTCGCTCAGTATAAGTGAGTGCCTGCATGCATGGCAGTCTGTGTATGTGTATGGGTGTGTGTGTGTGTGAGTGTGTGCGTGTGTGTGTGTGTGTACTTGTAGTATTTCCATAGAGGCCGGACAAGAGATTTCAAAGACCTAGAGAGGTCCTATTCAACCCTGAGTCTTTCATATTGACCTCAGGGTGACAGGAGGACAGAAAAACACATGTTCTGTACCATCAAGATGAAAGCAGGCACACCATACAGACGCATACACACACACTCACACACACATACACAGTGAGCAATCACCTTTCACAATGAGCTCTCGAAACTGTTGTGAAATTCAAATCTGCCCTCAGCAAACACTTCTACACACAAACACCTCTTTCATTCAACGGCAAGGACTTAGGAATATTCTCTCAATATCAGTTAATAATAGAAAATGACACTATGAGAGCGCGTGAAAGGAAAGAAGGAGAAAATAGAATCATAATCATATGTAATGCTGCGAAAGATGACTCGCAATGTGATTAAGAGCCTTGTATACGGACCACGAAGAGTCCTGCTGGTTTTAATGTTAGCCACATAACTGGTTTCTTGTTGCAGGCAGGTGGGGGCTTGTCCATCACAATAATTGGTGACATCCATGAAATTGGTGGGAAGATATCACACTGTGAATTTTGCATGGTGTAAAATAACAGGATCTGCATAAAACTTGCTCTGATCATTCCCCTGTAAATATTTGTACATCTCATGTTATCCAACCAGCAGCTGTTGTTGTAAAGGGCTTCTGGACATGGACAGAGGTTATAGTGTTGCTATAAGGGGTCAAAGTCAGCTACTTCCTGGGACTTAAACAGGCGGAATTTAAGTCAAAATGTTATAATTATATAAACTTACAGAGAGTCTGATTCGTTTGGAAGACACACACCAAGACAGAATCATTGTTATCCTTTAAAGATGAGAAGATAAGAAAAAAAGTGAGCATCAACAATGTGAGAATCCTCTTGTTAGGGTTTGATGTGTGATTAATATTAAAAATACATACATACCTTTATCCTCTATCTCTGTCATGCTCTGTTATGTAGAAAACACTAAACATCAATTCATAGATGATCAGCAAGTGAAGTGACCTGAAACAAGGCAAAAAGATGAGTATAACAAAATAAAACAGGAAATAACATTCACTGAAAAGGAAAGATGAGACATAACAATAGGTTCAGGAACTTTAATTATACATTATTATATCCCTGACAAAATCTGATATTTTGTACTGATTTAATATATTACAACATATCTTCTTAAAGGTAACTTTGTTTAAAGGCTCTTTTTCTCAGTTTTTGTAATTAATTGAATGTTGTGACATTTGAACCTTTGTAAACTTGAACCAGCTTGTGACATAGTGTGTGAAGATTTAATGTAATTGCCCCCCTTCCTAAAGAAAATTGTGCATGAATAAGTGCATATATATACAGTATATATGTGTGTGTGTGTGTGTGTGTGTGTGCATGAATGTGCAGTACACTTTAGGATCCTGGTTTGGGGGTTTGTAAATGATCATTTTAGTTGGGTCTCTTTAAGGGTTAGGCCCCCCCCCCTCCCCCCCCCCCTCTCTCCCCCCCATTTTTGGTCAGGACACCCCAACTATAGTTCTAGTCAACAATTCAGTTACCATTCTATCAATCAATCAATGCAATCAGTGTCTTTATCTCAAGTAACCATAACAACAATACTGAAGCTGTTGAATATTTTGCTGGTTACTCACCAACACCCTTACATACTGTTCTGGTCAAATTTAACCTGTTTTGATATTTTACTCTGAAATTTGATGACTTTTCCTAAATTGACCCAAAAACGTTTTTGTCCATTGAGGCTGTTCTGGGTCAAATTATCTCCGTATCTATGTCCATGTGTTTTAGTGAAATGAATAGTTGATAGTTTTAATAAGATTTCTTTTTATGATGTAGCAGTGAAGACTGATGGCTCTAATGGTTCTACAATAAACCCCACACTTCATTTTACCTTTACATTAAATACATTTCCATCATTATTGCTATGTTATATTTTCATGTCTTAGGTAAAATAGGACATGATATTGTGTGATAGATGTTTTTGATGTAAAAGCTAAAAAATACACTCTCTCTGCTCTCTGAAACATGAATCAAGGTTTAATCACATTTATTGATCAGTCAGATCAACTATTGATGCTTTCTAAACACATCTGTTGTTCAAAATGTGTTATAGACACATTTATGAAGGGGTTCTTAGACATAGCATGCTGTGAGGGTGTGGAATATAAACAGTATGTAATATCTGACCAACTCTCCATCACCTCATGACCTATCACCACTGGCATCAGCACGACACCATAGAATCTCAGTCTCACTCTAACTTATACATTTTACATAGTCATATTATTCTACTATTCCCTATGGGCTGTCTGCTGCCAAAAACGGTCTCCTAATCCAGCCAGGAAAGGTGCTCCTTTCACCAGCAGCAACACTCCTGCTCTAATATTTGAGCAGAGAAACACTCCTCATCAAACCAAAGCCCTCAGTGTTCTCCCTGTCTAATGCTCTGCGCCTCACACCCCGAAGATGATCAAAGTGCTATTTTTCTAAATTTCAGGCTTTTTAACTTCAACAGTCTTAGAAGGGATGAGGCAGATCATACTAAGATGATGAGCAAGAGGGAGAGTGAAGATTGAGAGAATGTGTGTGTCATTGTATGTGTGTGTGTGTGTGTGTGTGAGTGAGAGAGAGATGGGGGACTACAACATCTTTGTACTCCCTTCCTTTTGTTTTTTTTCTTTTTTTTTTCTTTGCTTCCTAACTCTCACACTGGGCCTGCAGATAGGTCAGCTCCATTACCAATCCGCCGGCCCACAAATATTTAAAACAAATTGAATCGCACACCCAATACCCATCACAATTACGGCAGGCACAATAACTAAATTAGCAATTCAACACAATAATTGGAAATGCGGCTTGCCTGGACCCGCAGGCCTCCCTGGAGGGCCGGCTGATCTGTGGAGGCACGTCAAGCCCGCTAATTCCACAGCTAATTACTGATGCACGGCGGAATGAAGTTGTTTGTCTCCCAAATACCATTTTCAGTTCACGGCGAGGAACACAGGACCGTGCTGAGATAGACAAAAACAACAAAGACGTGAGACACGAGTGTGTGGTCATGCTTCTTTCTTTTTTTTTGTTCCCGTTGTTGTGTCGTTTATTGTTCGTCTGCGAGTTTCACTTTATTTTCTCGTGATAAACATCAGGATGGGAAAGGAAGTGTTGCTGTAAAAAAGGCTGAAGCATAACAAGAAGACAGAATGTGTAAGATACACAGCTGAGAACTGAATTTGGTATTTAAGAACTGATGGAGTGAGACGTGATGGGAAAGTTACACTTGGCTGTTCTGTGTCTGTTAGCACATGAAGCGAGGCTTTTATAATGGATCCAGCTTGTTTTGGGAGTTGTAGTCATTGCCCGCCTAAGGCATCAACGGCTGGAATTCATCTCATTTTTACACTCTCATGTTCCTTAACCTTTAACCTTTGACTGATTTACTCAGTTTTTACTTCCTTTATTTATTGTCATAAAGTATTATTACTACATGTCTTATAGGCAGTCCATTTACTGTTATTACCATGGCTGGATCTAACATACGGGCAATCTGGGCACATGCCGAAGGGCCCTTGAACAGAAAGGGGCCCTCAGTGATGGAAGAATAAAATTGTGTGTGCTTTTTGCCCATTTGATCCCCCCTTTTTTTTGTTAGGCGCTACAGAAACACAACATAAGACTTGACCCATTCTATTGATGTTGATAATTATGGTCACTGTTGGAAACCTAGTATGTCCAAAACACAATATGAGTTACAAGATTTCCACCTGACAGCAGCGTTATCCAATCTGATTAAAATAAAAGCTGTTTGGGGGACATGAGCTTCAGTGCCCAGGGGCCCCTGGAGCTACTAATGCAGCCTGGGTTATTACATGTTATTTACTATAAATACATAAATATCAATAGATAGAGAAGAATGTCAAAGTTCACAGTATACATTTCAAAATGCATCAATGAGCTTGAACATTTTTTGACTTTAGGAACCCACCAGTGTTAGGATGAAAAAAGGAGTGCCTTTTTAAAGGGTCTGAAAATGGACGCTGTTATCCCCTGCATACAATTCATTGCATCATCACTACAAAAACACAGAGTTGGAATTTAACAGTAAACTATGTAAAACAGGAGGTTCAAAAAGGTTGATTATCATCATTGGCATTGGTCATCAGTCATTAGATGAATAGAAAGAAAGGCCACGAACATTCACTTCTCTATTAACAAAAGGTTTATTTTAATCAGTAATTGTATCTGTGCAGCAATACATGGAATGTGGGAAAAAAGACACACATAGGTTAAGTCTAAAAGAAACAAATACAAGATGAAATTGACACAAATCAAATTATTCCTGTCTTAAAAATGTCAATGTTTTCAATTCAACTAAATGGACATACTGTAGGCTAAGATGTAACTCTTACATACTGCTTAGATCAAGTTTGACACCTCAAATGGCTTTTATTCTGAAATTTGATGACTTTTTTCATGTCTTAGGTAAAATAGGACATGATATTGTGTGATAGATGTTTTTGGTGTAAAAACTAAAAAATACACTCTCTCTGCTCTCTGAAACATGAATCAAGGTTTAATCACATTTATTGATCAGTCAGATCAACTATTGATGCTTTCTAAACACATCTGTACTTTAAAATTTGGCATAGACACTTTTTATGAGGGGATTCTTAGACTGGGTCAAAACTAACCCAGGACATACTGCAAGGGTGTAGAATATGAATAGTATGTAAGGGTTAAGAATACATAAACTTACCACGTCTGCTGCCCTGAGTAAAAGTGAAATAATGAGTGAGAGAGGGCTTTTAGAGAGAGTTCATTAAGGAGGTTTTTTACCTCACCTTCCAGACCAGTACAGATGTTTGCCTTCAGACCTGGTTGGACCACACGTAGTCAGACCTTGATCCCTGGAGGCACACTGAGGCGTTTAGGTCTTATTTGTGACCGATAAAAAAACAAAAATCATGAATAGCATTCAACAATTTGTCACACTCACTCTGAACAGCTTCTTATACTGGAACTACTTATTACAGATTTGCCAATATTCAAAGTAAACTGCTGAACAGCATTTAAAGCACAGCCTCTATCATAGCTAGAACCCTGCTAACATCACATACTCTACAGCGTTGTTAGAATATTCAACAGGGGAGCGGCACAAATGCACAAATCTAAGTGTTTACATTAAACTGCATGCACGCCACCCCGAAAATGACTTGCACAGCTCTATAGGCACAAGTAGATAAAATGATTACTTTAGATGTAAATGAGAAGTTCAGATGAGGACTAGGCTGTAATCTGACAGAGGCATACAGGGGTGCAGTGGTGAAGGGTGGGAAGGGGGGGGGGGGGGGGGGGGGGGTCTGTCATTGGAGTTTGTGAGCGCGAATTAGCAGCCAAATTGACCATGTCGGTGCATCAGAATTTCCTTGCCAATCAGCCTTGAACATAAACGACAGTGCAAGAAAAACGAACCCTGTACGAGCGAGCCGCGTGAACGGACGAGAAGGGGGGGAGTGATTGAGGCTGGCGCTAATTTGGATCCTGTCCTCGTAGCCCCGCTAACTAATCCTCCCCATCTCTATTTATCCTCTCAGAATCTCATCGGGGGGAAGCAGGCGTATATTAACAGCTGGAGCCATCTGAAGGGCTCCCTTTTGAGACGTCGCTCGGCTCGCGTTCAGAGAGCTTAGCCGCAGCTAAGACCGGCCGGTGACACTTCCAATTGAACATATAGATTTGTTGCAGAGTTTTGAGGGTCTAAGGATGGCATGATAGCCTAATCTGATTGCTTCGGGGGGCTGGAGGGGTTCAGGCCAAGTTACGGACTTATGAAAGAGGAACATAGACAAACAGTGTGACCCTAAACTGTCATTGTTGGGTTGGATGTGCTGTCATAAGACTCAGTGAGTAACATGATCCAGAGGCCTGAGCTGCAGTCAGATCACTGCACTGAGCCTTGATGAGTGGAAAAGTTTGAAGAAGACATGATCCAACTCTTTCCACTGTACTGTAATGCTATGGACCAATTCCATGAAGTGAGATTGGCCAATGATGATAGATCAGAATGAGTCTTTATGATAATTGAAAGTACATATAGACAAGACCATTTATAAGAAAAGCTGATAAACATTTAGGTACAACTAACTCCACTTGCATTTTCTATTGAGTGTTCTGGAATGTGTGCTACATTAGGCTCAGCTAATGATGCATGAAATGATGCTACATTTGTATCTCATTCATCGTTCTTTGGATCATGTGTTTATTTATTATCCATGTGTTAAGTCTTTTCCTACGAAACTTCACTTTGTATTCATTGTTTACTGCATTTATAAAACAACCAACTATCTATAAGATTTTCTCATTCTGACTCAAACTCAAAATCTCCTTTAAACTGACTGAATGTCAACACCAAAGTGTAGTAGTCATCTTTAGCAATGTTACCATACACACATTATGTGCATTTGGCGAGTTCCTCTGGTTAAACAGGAAGCGGTGCCAAGTAAAGATGGCCTCTAATACTGTGGCAGACAGGAAGTGGAAGCCTTTTTTGGGATCCAGTTATTTTGAATGATTTTGGGTTTGGTTGTCATATAGAGTTTGGAGAGTTTGTTGTTTTTTCCTGCCCCCCTTGTATGTCTGTGTAGCCTTTGTCTATACAAACCCATCAGTGTCTCCTCCACTAACCAGCCTGTTAAACTATCACCAATAACAACATCAGGTTCTTCTGCTACCACTTTTCATTAGAGCCTGTTATCTGATGAATGAACTTTACCTGTCCAGGGACTGCACATGGAAATGAGCTGTTAGCTAAACCTGGTGCAGAGAATCTGTTCTCTTTTTTTGTACATGGTCTCTGATATAAATATAAATATGTCTTGAGTTTGCTGCAGTTGGCAGGTGATCTGGATAAAGATGACATCTTTACTCTGGGTGGCTGATGTTTTATATGATTTGATGTGACCTGAGTTTTCATACAAATGCTAAAATAGATAAATAAAATATTGTTTTCATTTAAAAGAAGCCAAATATTACATGTTGTCTGATTTCAGGCAACTGACCCAGGATTTAATCCTAATTTTTGGTACTTATGAATATGGAAGGTTGACTTGGTGTTACTGATGCAAGTAGGTTGGTAGCAAAACATTATGGAGGTTTCATACTCAGCCTTACTCAGCAATCTTTAAAATGCAGATAACATATGTCCACTTCAAGGTCTTTTCCACTTTGGCAAAAAAGAACAATTGTGGGTAAACAATGACCACCTAATGAAATTATCATCCAATCCAGAAACATTTGTATTGACCTTAACAACTACATTCTGTTGAATCCTACTTTTTCCTCTAACTGCAACAACCAAACACCAGCCATACAACAAGGTCACACACACTCTCATTTCTAAGAACGTCCCAGCTAAAAAATAAAAAAAGCAAACTATGCTCGCTCCACCCAATTCAGAAAGTCCCCCACTACACACACACACACACACACACACACACACACACACACAGCAGCACCCTATCTTCTTCTATTCCCTCTTCACTGATTAAAATAACCTCCACTCCCGTCGGGGAGGAGTCAAGCTATTTTAGAAATAAATATTCCCTCAGCGGACAGACGGGACAGACGGGACAGACTGAGATCTGTGTGTGTGTGTGTGTGTGTGTGTGTGTGTGTGTGTGTGTGTGTGTGTGTGTGTGTGTGTGTGTGTGTGTGTGTGTGTGTGTGTGTGTGTGTGTTTGAGTGTGTGTCGGTAAGGTAGTGTGCCGATGCTCAGCTGTGTCCCCCTGATGCCTTATCTCTCCGCACACCCTCCCCCTTTTTCTTCCAACACACACACATATACACACACGCACACATGTAGACACACACGCACACACAAACACAGACACCCACACATACACATGCGCAAGTCTTTATCACGACCTGACACTTGGGCTCTGGCTGGTAATCAGAGCAGCGAGCACCCCCCCCCCTCCACCACCCCAGCAACCCCCCACCCCCCGACCCCCCCTCCCACTGAGGGAAGAGGCGCATTCTAATCTCAACTGTTGCATATCTAATACTAATTGGAATCCTGCAACTGGGTCACTCTCATTGTTTTTCAAGTATTGTCAAGTCGGGGGGGAAACATATGAAACTGAAATTACACCCCTTACACCCCATGCTCTACCCCCACCACCACCACCACCACCACCCTCCACTCTTTAGCTGGAGCGCCTTTGATTGGATCCTCTTGCTCACTTGCATGAGTGTGTGTGTGTGTGTCTGTGTGTGAGAGAGACAGAGGAGAGAGGAAGATAGAGAGATCAAAAGAAAACAGATGTGGTCGCTTGTAAAATAGACACCAACACACACACACACACACACACACACACACACACACCTACACAAAAACACACACACACCTGCATTTACTGGAGGCCAGGTTCTTTTCTTTTTTGTGTGTGAGATATTAACTATGCTTGCTGACAACAACATGGTCTCACAGGGTAAAGGCTGGTGCTCTCCAGACACCCATGGGTGAGCGGTGTCATCCCTCCAGGGGCCGTGCTGTTTCTGAAACTGTGCACGATATGAAGCGTTGTTTTTGACCACCTAATGTATTTGAAATGAATAGTTTTCCAACCAAAACTTCCTTTAAGTGTAAAAAATAGACTTGATATTATTGAACTAGATATAAATCAATACATATTAACACTTGCTGCCATATATACTTTATTCTCCCATAAAAGTATGTCTACAGTAGTTATGTGATACCATTTGATTTTTAACTTTGAGTAAACTGTTGTGGAAGAGACAGAATAACAACACTAGGTTAAAACCTACTAAATGTCTGGAGGAGGCATGTATTAAACACTAGTGGGCTTTCAGTTTGAAATGTAGCATAACGTGATGACCAGAGGTCCTGCCCCTACTCTGCCTCTGATTGGCTCTGACGGTGATATTTTTACCTTTACCCTAACCATCTTACTCCTCATGCCTAAACCTACTGTAACTCTCCATGAAAGCAACCAGTACTAGCCAATCAGAGTCAGAGTAGGGTGGGTCTTAAGTCAATTTGACACAGGCCTTTTCTTATTTATATCATATATCGAAATGCTAAAGTGACAATAGAGTCAGTGGTAAATGACCAAAGAGCTGCACAGATCAGTTCATCAGATGACCACATGCTGATTGACCAATCATCTCAGGAGTTGGGCTGCTAGCAGCTGGTTTCACCCAGCCTTAAAAGAATCTTAAAACCTGATAAAGCAACATATTAACAGTCCTACAGTGAAACATACAACATGTTATGCTGGGCTCACATGGATTCAGGCAGAGGATAGACTGCAGACAGCTTTTGCAGGAGAAAAACAAACAGCCTGACAGAGTGATAGGATGGCAAAATAAAACATGCATGATTATATGTTGCTATGGTGATGGTGTATTGTTTATAAAAAAAAATTCCATTCCATTCAAAACATAGTCATTCATTAATTTCCAACATGGATAATGAAAAGGAGAACTGCACTTGGTGTTTATCCCGTCTTTGTTTAACCCCCTCAATGACTACTGGGGGTCCCCACTCCCCACTTTGAGAACCACAGCTAGACACAGGCCTGCACTATGACAATACCCCATCTTTTGGGAAGTGTGTCGCTGTGCTTCAGCCTACTAGCTCCTTCATATTGTATCAGGCTCCTCATTTACTGCCATTCATTTGAATACTTCTGAATTAGAGCTGGTAGGCTGAAGCACAGGGACACACTTCCTGAGGGACGGGGTGATGTCACGGTGCACACCCTGTTGGTTGAGTGCTTAGTGCAGTCGTGCATGGGGCTGGGGTTTGAGACCTGTTGTGGGGGAGCAAACTTATAGTGACTTATAAGCAGCTTTTAATGTATTATATCCGCCTATACCTCAGGAATGTCATTTCTTCACTTAAAGCACCCAATTTAAAATCACAGTATAACCATCATAACAGTGTGCATTATAAAGTGATTACAACTATGAGAATTATAATACACTATGATCCTTGCACATTATGATACTTGACCCTATAAGTCATAATACAATTCTTTATAAGGTGTTATGATTATTATAAAATATTATGAATATGAGTGCCTTTAATTATAATTATGTAGCACTATAAGCAGTTTATAATGCATTATAGACATGGATGTCATAGAAAGTGTTACCAAAGCTTTCATCTTGTCTTCTTCATTTACACAAAAACTGTGGTAGCAGATGGTTTGTCATAATAATGAAAGAAATATGTTAATTTAAGAGTGAACTATTTCTGTTGACATAACGGTGACCTGTACAGCACTACAACTGCACTGCTCTCACCTTGCTCGTCATTATTTTTCTGCTGGTTATTCTTCAGCCTGAAATCTACATCCCCTAATTCTGCCTGCAAAGCCGTGACTGGCATTACTTTGTTTTTACAATCGAGGGACCACCAACACCAGACCAATTTAAATTAAGTGTGGGCAGTGCTTCAGACATCTGAAACAAGATTTTCCTTTTTCTATTTAAATATCAGTCTAATTCAACAGAAGGAATTACAGCTGTCAACTAAATGAATGAATGGGCGAAGGCAGTTTGAAAGTTGCTGCACTTTAGTCTTAAGAAAACTGCATTTTACAAACTTAAGCACCTGCTTGTTTCATTTGTAAGCACAAACATGAACACACGCTATAATGAAAATGTGGATATAAATGAGTGGAAATAAAGGGGAGGAAGTTATTGTGGTGCAGCTGCAGTATCTTTGCTGTGGCCTCTGGAAACCTCAATGTTTCCTCCCTCAGGCCACTGCCAGCCTCCATAAATATGGAAACTGAAAGTGACTCAGGAGCTGCCGCCTGTTCTGCTGCGTATCCATTAACATGTTGCTTGTCAACTGAGGGGTCAGCACACCTGGGGGCAGCAAAAGCATTTAAGCACGGAGAAAAATGCTGATTTCTACTATGCTAAGATATTCTCATGCTTTTATAATCTTTACTGTAAAGCCCTTTTCCTTTAAAATAATTGATGCTTGCAGCCTGCAGGCTCTCTCTGATGATTAATCTACGGGAAAAGTCACACTTGGCTGTTCTGTACATGCGTCCCCGTGTAGGAGAGTTGGGAGAAGGAAAGCTTTTTTTTTTTGTTTTGAGGGGGTTGCGGGACGAAAATGCTCACACTAAAACAGATAATCCACACCCACTAGAAGTCTCCATTCTCCTTGACAGAGGGATAATGTTCTGTACCTGCTGTTATATCTACTGCCATCTTCTCTCTCAGATGTGATCGATGCTGCGGCTCACGCTTGCCATTTAACAGATATACACCATTAACTGTACCACAGCATCCAAATCTAACCGGAGGTGCTTTCCAAAGGCCAGTAAGTAAATTGAAATGTCTTTCTAAAGCTTGATCTTTAGTGGCCTTTAAATAGAAGAGAAATATCACGGCACGCGAGAGGGAGAGATGAAGTAGAGGGAGGAGAGGAATGAGATAGTAAGAGCAGGACGTGAGAGTGGGTGTCACTTTCACTTTGATGCGAGCCAAACTGCTTGTGTGTGTCATCAGTCAATAAAGGCAGATTCATGTTAAAATAATCAATCATCAATACTGCAAATATCAATATAAAGACACTATGTAAGGGACTAATAACAGTTAAGAAATACACAATATGCAAGTATAGAATTAATATGATTCATTATACCAAATGCACACTAGTAATATAGATAACTATAAGAAAAGAAAGGACAATAAATATTGTGAGAGTCTGTATTTTTCTTATTATCAGGAAATCTCATATGCAGTTCAAAACCAACAATGAACTGAAGTAGATTGAGCTGGTAATGCAGGATAATATAGGCACACATACTGACACATTAACACACACATACACCTGGATGCTTGTTTTTCTTTTTTTAATTGTAAACACTTAAAGACTATTATCTTCTGCTTTATGCAAATATGATTGTGTGTTGAGCTCTCAATGCTGCCAAAACACAGGTGACCAGCACTCAATACTGTGCCTGAATGCATCCTGTGTAAACACTAATGGAGGACTCAAGCTGCTGCTTTACAGGATGAGGCTGGCAATATTCAATAGTCAATAAATTCCACATGCAGACCAAAACCAACAATGAATTGATCTATGAACAAGTATTGTGTGTGTGTATCAAAGTGTGATACATCTTATTCCTCTGTGCCACAGAGCTCCATTATTGTCTAAAAACTATTAAAAACACATCAGTCAGCTTCACTGTTGCACTGAGTGACATGTTCCTTCATTACCATGGACACAAACACTGTAGTAACTTTTGACTTAATTCCACACATGCAAAAATACTCACTAGAGCACTAAATGTGGATTAATCCGCCACTGAAAATAGTCCCCAACAAACGCACTATTTCCTCTTGTTTGAATTATGTTTGCTAAAAGCCACAGAGCCCAGCTGTTTTAGGAAATTAATTAGCTCTTTTTTCTTTGTATAATGAAACAACATATTTGTAATATGTTTGGTTCAAAATATATTTCTTCAGTAGGAAACAATGGGATTGGAGTTAAAGGAAGGCAATGAAGTCAGGAAAATACTGCATGCATAATGCAAGCCCTGTCCTTTGAGAATAGTGTATGATACTGATGCTGCATGATTATGTAAGTATTTGTGTTTCTTTGGAAGATTTTACATGATCTTATGGCTGCATGCATCCAATTCAGATTCAGAAGAGTCAAATAGAAAATCACAGAGTTGGTGAAACCTGCTTTTCCTTATTTGTGTAAATTAAATTGAACTTTGTCACTGTCCTGTGATGTCATCCAATAAACTATTTTTTAAACCTTTATACATATATTTCTTGGCATGATGGCAAAAAATGACAGTGTCAGTGAATACACCACATACATTTTGTGCTCATCCAAAAATCTACATTACCATTGTTCACTTGAGGTGTTGAACACTAGAATGATATACAGCACCAGACCTTACTCAATCTCTCAAGGACCTGCTGAAGTTATGCAGTAAATCTACAGTGGTGAATGAGTCCCTGTATAACTCACACACTGCAGCTCATAGAGGAATATTGAGATTTCAGAGAGACAATTTTTATTTCATGTGTTTTCACCTCAGTTTCTTCTAACTTCTGCTCTAACTTAGATTTCCTGACACTCTCATTCACTCTTGTTCTTTCTTTCCTTTTGTGTGCTCCTTTCTTGATAATGCAAGTTTACTTTCTGGAAATATATTGATATCTCAAATGATAGAATGTTGCTTTGTCTCCAGATCCTCAGTTCTCTCATACATACATAAAATAACTCAGATTTGGATTTAAATTAAATTCTCTCTCTCTTATTTTTCTCTCCATGTCTCTCTGTCCCTCTTTCCTTCTTGCTGTGAGAGAGGAGAAGAACCAATGGGCCCTATCAGCCCCTGAAGACCAATGCTGGCCCCCGCATCGCTCACCCAACCTCATTAACTGGAGCCCCTATACACTCCCTGTTAGTCACAACTCAGAAAGCATACAGTTCAGAAAGCATACACGATACACTATGCACACACACACACCAACACACACACACGCACACACACAAGTACACACGCACACACACACACCAATACACGCACAGACACAGCAATTAAAACTGCAGCTTTGCATACTTGCGTGGCATTTACAGCAATATTGATGTTTTGTTGGTGTGACGCTATAACTGGCTGCTGTAGCACAACATCTTTAAAATATTTGCCAAGAGACATCTAAACATTACATCCCTGGACCTCCCAACTGGTGATACTTCGTCCCAAAGATCCATACAGGAATCCTTTCTGATTTACACCGAATAATAAATGTGTCCACACTTTAGAAATGATGACAATTAGAGAATGTAAAAGCCTGACTATTGTAATAAGGTTTCTCTAACACTACTATAATGAATTAAATGATCATGAAATTGCCTATTTTGTCATTTTGCAGGAGACCCTGTGGAATCCTCCTCAAGGATCCCCTGCAGGTCCCCAGACCCCACTTTGAGAACCATTGTCCTAACATTAGCAGGCTGTATGGCTCCCAGGGACAAAATCTCCTGAAAAGGATGGTTATACTGTCACTAGTGTGTGTGTGTGTGTGTGTGTGTGCGTGTGTGCGTGTTTGGAGAAACCCTGCTTCATCTGTACTACTGTTAGCACATCAGGTTCTCTAAGCTTCCACTAGATGGCAGTGTTGTGTGTTACAGCAGGGCTTTGGTACATGAACACAATGACAGCTCACAGGTCTGAACAGTAATGTATGAAGTGTACTGCACAACTAAAGCTAACCATGTGTACATCATTTATTCAATTATATATATATATATATATATATATATATATATATATATGGCTATACATATATAGAGTTATAGTGTTGGATATTTGTTATAGAGGGAAAAAGTAACTTTTTTTTCTTACAAAGGTCAACGTCCATCTATACAGACAGATCTGAAGTTGAAACTGATCCTCTATCAGTCCTTAGAGCATGTGTGTCTTCCAGTTATCATCATCATTATTACCTATTGTATCCAGAATGCTGCTTTTGAAAAATAAACCTCATGAAGATCTCTTCACGGTGCATCTTTGGTTACCTTCTATAATAATCTTGCATCTTGACATACAAAATCGGTGAGTGAAATTTGGGATCCAAAGTAATGACATCTCATCACTGCTGTGTTCTCAGGAACAATAAAACGTGACTGAAAGCTCCTGAAAAATGTAGTAAGAGTTTTTTTTGTGTGCCAAACTGGACATGATAGTGTTGATTACTTTATTACATTTGTTAATATTACATTGAACCAGTTTTTAAACAGGCTTTGTGTGGCTTGTGACTCCTTAATATAAAGCAAGATCAATTTTTTCTTCGTCTATAAGCTATGAGGATCTCGGCTTTCTTTTAAATACATTTTTTGAGGCCTGAGTAAAAACAAAGCAAAACCCTAAAGATTAGAGAAAAACAAAATGAAGCAAAACATTTATTGTATTACTTTTTTCCACCCTTGACAGACCCCCCATCTTTCACATTGGAAATAATGATATGCTTTTTCTTGTATTACCATTTGTACTTTGTGTTGTTTGTATGTTCTTTCCTGGTAACGTGTATGTATTTGTAGAAAAGCCCATATATGGACTGGTGGTTCAAACTAACTTAGGCCTTAAATGTATTCATTTCCACTGGTTGATTTGATAAAAATAGCTATTAAATGAATCACTGTAAATGAAGAGCGTCCTGAATAGCAACACCATTATGTTACACAAACCAAAACAGATTCAACACAAAGGAGGGAGAAAAATAAAGTAGAAAGGAAAAGACAAAGTCAAGCATCACAACAAGGCCATAAAACATTTCTTTCAAAAGACTCTACATTGTAAAGAATTGCACTTCTTTAAGATATCCACAATTTCACACCAAAAATAATTTCAAAATATGTGATTTCAGTCTTTTTTTCAGTTCTTCAGCAACTACAGCTGACCTCATGAATGCTCTTTTAACAAGCTTTGTACATTCAGAAGCAGAGTATATAGAAGGCCCTGATTTGACACTGGTGATGTGAGTAAATATGAAGAAAAGAAACTGTGATAAATAACTGATTAACTGTATCACTGACTGGTCTGTAGAGTTAAAGTCAGAGAGCCTTTGGTTCTGAAGCTCACCATCCTCAGCATTCATGTGTAGAGAATACAGTCCATGAAACAAGTCTCTGGCCAGAAGTGCAGTGTGTTATTGATGTAGTTTGATTAGACACAATAATATAAGAGAATGGAAGCTAATATTTGAAAGATCTTGAAACTATAAGCACATTTAATAATGGTTAGGGTTAGGCATTTACTCAAGTATAGCATGCTATTTTAAAGTACTTCAAGTATTTTTTATGAATGTTTTATGCTACTTTATATTTCTGTTATGATATACTTCAGAGGGAATAACTCTACTTTTTCCTCCAGTATGTTGATTTAGCTCTTTTGCAGATTGACATTAAAGTTCATATAAAACTAAATTATAATGATATACAATAGAAAACATTTACTTGGATAATTAAGTACATTATATCACTAATACTTTTATTCTTATTAAGTTAATTTGTTTATTAGTTTATTCTCTCTCTTTTATATGATTGTGTATTTTATTGTACTATGGAGCACCCATAAGTTGTGCTCTTAATAACATTTTGAATTGAATTGAATAAGTAATGTTTTGAATGGATAACTTTTACTTTGAAGGATTTTGAATAATGTAAAAGAATCAGAATGCATCAAAAATGTAAAGAATTTAGAATCCATAAGAAGTAAAGAAAATGTACTCCATGTTGTCTTCTTACAATATTTAAATACTGCTTTAACATGAATGCATCAGTGTAAAAGACTGTCTACTTCAGGAGTACTTTTACTTTTGATATGGAAGTTTAGATACAGATGTTATACAAACCAGTTGAACTAAATTAAGCCAAATTGGTATCCAAATTAGTAATGGGGGTAAATGAATAAAATTAAAACTTGGCAGAAATACTGTTCCGAATAAGATGATTATGGAAATAACAATAACGGTCATGAAAACTGTATCAGACGCACTGTCCTGCAGTATTATGTGTGAATACGACCACAGCACTGAGGGGGGGGGGGGGGGGGGGGGTTGAAATGACGTCTAAATGGAGCTCACTTTATTAACACCTATGATTGTGAAAGAGGGAATGATGAGAGAGAAAGGGCAGCCAAGAGAAAAAGAGTTGCCTCCAGAGGATTCTGTTCTCATTAGGCTCTTACTCCATTTATTAATAGCCAGTCACTGGGGTTGCAGGGAAATTTCCGTTGCCTGCCACTATGCATGTAGGAGTGATTTTTCTTTCACTCAATTGGCTTACCGTTGCACTATTCGGTCTGGATTTGTGTTTTTTTTTTTCTTTTTTTAAAGCGACTCCCACCCTCTTTTGTTTTCCTCTCCTTCTCTCTGTCTTGCACACTTCAATGGAAAGCTGTCAAAGTTATTGGGAAAGTAAGACTGGTGTACAAGCTGATAAAAATGTCCTGCTATTGGTTGTCAGACGTGTCAATAAGGTGTGTGCGCATGTAGATGGAGCTGTTTTCTCTCTGCTCAGCTCGTTTTGGTGTGTTTTATGAGGGCCGGAGAAGTCAGATTGTTAGGATATATTTTCCTTCTGGTTTCACTTTTTCACTCTCAGTTTGTCATTTTATCCAATGTTTAATCCTTTAAATTAAGGATAAGTCTAGCATTATTCTTACTGTCAATAAATCCCACGACAAGACAAAAGACAACTGTCTCGACTATCTTTAGTCAGTGAGCCGGTGTTGTTAAGACTGTGAAGTGCTAGTGTGATAGCAGTTAGTTCTCTTACTATACTATACATACACTAGTTAACCAATTAACCCTGTAAGGTCTGAGCTTCTAGCACCATCGACTTCACTATGCCACTTTTTGGCCTTAGGTCTGCTTCTAAATACTTTCTGCTTCTAACTTCTCTGCTCTGTCTGTGGCATTTAGCACAAGCCCATTGGTTCCCAGTGAAAACTTAAAACTTTAATGACATGTGACAAATATCTCGTTTAATGTTTTAAAAGAAAGCTTAATAATTTCTTAAACCAGCTGGTCACTGTAGTTGATAGAATATGCTACCGACCTGTGATTTTTGAGTTGAACATTCTGAATCTGTATCTGATCTTCTGTATATTTATTTAAAATGATCACATGCAGCTCTAAAAACATGGAAGCATCAGTACCATGCACTATGGTTATTATGTGGTATTTTTCTTCCTTCCCTACCTTGTCTCTGCCTTTCAGCTAGTTCCTTCCGAAGAACTAAATCATATACAAAACATCTTACAAACATACAGTTTCATGTTTTGAAAAGACTAACTAATAAAATGGCTGGGCTCAGTGGATTTTAGCAAATGTTAGTCAAACAGGAGTACTTTCAGTTGGGGACTATTTTCAGCAGTGGATGGATCCACATTTGGTACTCTGGCAGCAGGACTGTGTGTGTGTGTGTGTGTGTGTGTGTGTGTGTGTGTGTGTGTGTGTGTGTGTGTGTGTGTGTGTAGAATTGAGTCAAAATAATCTACAGTGTGTGTTCATGGTGATGATGGAACATGTCATCCACATTGACTTTATATAAATATGAACAGAAGCAATGAAAAAACAGACAGGAACTTGACACAAACTAGTGAAACAAGAGATAACTAGACAATGACTGAACAGAAAAATGAACTTCATTACAAACAGGACACAGGTGAGTCAAACAGGACACAGGTGAGTCAAACAGGACACAGGTGAAACACTTGAGGAGATCAACTAAGGCGGGAAACCACAGGAAGACAAGATACCAGAAACACAAAGAGAAAATATTTCAAAATAAAACAGGAACTAAAACACAAACAGACAGTCCAGGCCATCTTGGTTTTGTGACATAATTTGGAGCCAGAGTTTGCATCAGAGATTTGACAGTGGCTGTAACAGCTGTCAATCATGATATCACACCCCTTTTTATATTGTGAAATAACTAAATAAAAACAAATATATCACAAAAATGAGCACTGGGAAAAGCATCACTTTGATAAAAACGACCTAAACTGATAGAAACCATCTTTGACGTGCTCTTTGGTTTTTATTTTGTTTGGCTTCATGACATGAAGGGTCGGGGTTTATGATCTATACTGCAGCCAGCCACCATGGGGCGTGCAACAGTGTGACTCATTGATGTGTTTTTAGTAGTTTCTGGACAAGAGTACAGCCCTATGGCACAAACATAGATATATCAGGTTTTGATAACTGTTCATAGATCAATTCATTGTTGGTTTTGGTCTGCATGTGGAATTTATTGACTATTGAATATTTCCAGCCTCATCCTGTAAAGCAGCAGCTTGAGTCCTCCATTAGTGTTTACACAGGATGCATTCAGGCACAGTATTGAGTGCTGGTCACCTGTGTTTTGGCAGCATTGAGAGCTCAACACACAATCATATTTGCATAAAGCAGAAGATAATAGTCTTTAAGTGTTTACAATTAAAAAAGAAAAAAAAAGGTTGCAGTTATGTAGTAAGAGCAAATACTAAAGCTGGTGTATGTGTGTGTTAATGTGTGAGTGTGTGCCTATTTTCTCCAGCATCACTAGTTGAATCTATCACCATCATCAACACCAGGGTCAACCAGAGGATGGCCATCTCTTATTTACATGCACACACAAACATACACACACACACAGTTTCACTTACGCTTTCCCTGCTTTGTACATTTTGTAGTAGTAGTAGTGTGTGTTTGTGTGTGTGTGTGTGTGTGTGTGTGTGTGTGTGTGTGTGTGTACAGGGAAATTTGAATGAACAAGACTCACACTAATCTGCCCTCTGACTCATGTACCATAAAAGACAAGTTGTGAAATATATCCAATCACACACATATATACACACACACACACACACACACACACACATACATACATATATATATATATACACTGCAGGACAAGGGTGCCCGTTCCATTACGGTAATTTTGAGCTATTGTTGAGCTACACACACACACACACACACACACACACACACACACAGGCCATCTAAGCACCCTAATCCACAATCTGTGTTTGAAATGCAGGGCCAGGGTCAAGGATTACAATAAACTCTGATGATCAAATAATGCAGGAATTCTTATTCCAGTGGAGCGCCTGATCGTCTCTACTCTAGAATACTCAACGAGTAGGAGGGAGGGATGAAGGGAGGGAGGGATGGAGAGGGGAAGAAAAAGGAGGACGATGAAGAAAAAGGGGACATACACAGGAAACTGATGTGGAGGAAAAAGAATGTAAAAAAAAGGAGGTAAAGAGGACAAAGAGCAGAACCTATAGGACAAAGGTGAGCAAGAGAAAAATAGCAGTTAAAGGAATAAGAAGAAAAAAGCAGTGACAAAGTAAAGAGATGAGAAAAGATGAATAAAAGACGTACATTTGGAGCAAAAGGTGAATTCTTAAAGTAAAACCGACGCTCAGAGAAGTGAACACATATTGGCAAATTGATCCGTTTGGTTGATATATTGACATGTGATGATATGTGGCTTCATTCAGAGCTTCTAAATGACAGCCGTCCTCTTTGACCTAATCCCAGTGGAACCAGTATAGACTGGATACGCTCACTGCACAAACAGCAAAGATTTTAAAACACATTGTTTAAGTTAGATAAATGGGGGTTCCTACCTGCTTTCCTTTGTGATGATGTGCTTTAAGAGGCTGCCTGAGAACATTTACAATCCAGCTGTTTGTCTTTTATTTTCTCAGACAGGAAATATATGCACACAGCTTCTATAGAACATCATGTTTCAGTCACTAAAAAAAGATATATAATGCGAAGTGTGATTTTCTGTTATTATTAAGGGTCGAGCGATACTAGATTTTAAGGGCTGATGCCGATACTGATATTAATGAGCAAAAAAATTCCAATATCTATATACTTGCAGATAATGTAATATGTATAGATAATTGATATAAACACACATTTTTTAACAATGATATTAATCACTTGCAACAAACATGTATGCTGGGTATGTATGCCATGATAGTTTACAGGTTAACAATAAACTTAATTGTGTAAAATGACATCAGTGCACTAAAACAGTAAACTACACTGGGAATGTAATAATTATAATTAGCTATGAATAAAAAACCAACAAAAACATGCATATATTTAATTCAGTTAAAATGCAGCTTATATAATTTAAAAAAATAATAAAATGTTGGCACATATTGGACAACCTATTCACGGATACTGATATATCAGTGATAGGTCAATACTGGTGGATAATATCAGTTGACCAATCTATCGGTCGGGCTCTAGATATTATCTACCTTCACTTTGGGGGGGGGGGGGGCTTAAAGACACAGGACCATTCATAATGTAGCAGATCAGAAATGTATTGTGGCCTTAAACCATTCAGTACTTCATAAACCAACAGTAGTATTTTAAAATCAATTCTTTGACAGAAAGGAAGTCAGTATAAAGACCTGAGACGTGGTGTGATATGATCCACTCTCTTGGTCTTGGTGAGGACTCGAGCAGCAGTGTTCTAGATCAGCTGCAGCTGTCTGACAGATGTTTTCCAGAGTCCTGTAAAGGCACAGTTACAGTAGTTGAGTCTACTGAAGATAAATGCATGGATAAGTCCTTTAATCCTTGATATATTCTTCAGGTGATATTCGGCTGACTTTGTAATTGTCTTAATGTAGCTGTTGAAATTCAGGTCTGACTCCATGACTACACCAAGGTTTCTGGCTTGGCTTGTACTTTAACATAATGGATTGAAGCTGAGCACTGCCTTTTAATCACCCTTTCTTGGCTCTAAAAACAATTACTTCACTTTTTATCTTTGATTAATTTCAGAAACTTCTGGCACATCCAATCATTGATTAGTTCATTGCACTTACTCAGCGCTTGTATGGGATTATAGTCCCCTGGTGATACGCTTATGTCATTTTGTGTGTTGTCTGCATAATTATGGTAAGATATTTGGTTGTTTTCCATAATCTAAGCCAGTGGGGGCATGTAGATGTTGAACAGCAGGGACCCCAGAGTGGAGCCTTGGGGAACTAATCTTCCATTCAGATGTGTAATTATCTATTAACGTAAAGAAGTTTCTGACCTTTAAGTGGGATTCAAACTGGTTTAGTACTGTACCAGTATCAGTTCTGTGGTGTGGTCGAAATCCGGACCGCAACACATCAAACCAGTTTAGTGGCAACAAGTTATTCAGCTGTTGGGAAACTGCTTTTTCAATGATTTTACTTAGACACAGGAGGTTTAATATGGGCTTATAATGGTTCATTAGTTAAGTGTATTGATTCAGATACATGAAGAAGAGACGTGTTGATTTTGTAGAAAATCTGACAACATGGAATTTGACACAAGGCAACAGGAGGAGGATTTCAGATACTGAATAATGTCCTCCAGGTTTTTATGGATGATCAGATAATATCATTGTCATGGTATTTAAATTGAATTTAAGTAGACACAGTGACAACACATGTCCTGTACCTGATATGGAGGCACTGAATGCTTGTCTAATTGGGTTTGTTAGCCTGTCGACAGCAGCAAACAAGGCATTATTATTGTTTTTGGCGATGGTGCTGGAGGAGACCGCTATAAAGGTCTTACTTTATAGATATCATTATGAACCTGGAGGTTTGGTTCATGCCACCTGTATTTAGCTTTTCAACACTCTTTTTTTCTATTCTGGCCACTGTGGCATTTCTCCATATATAAGACAAACTTCTATACATTCTACATATAAACAATAAGGTGCTTTTTTTTTTAAAGGATAACTCCAGTGTATTTAACTTGGACCCCATTATGTAATAACATTGTTTTTTGGAAATCAAACTAAAGGTGAACACATATCCTTTAACCCTTACATACTTTTCAGGGTCTAATTTGACCCAGTGTTATGTTTCAGGCAAGAAAAAACAACCTCAAAACATTGATGAGCATACCTTATATGACCCAGAATATTAATATGTTTTACTTTATTCACATTTAACTGAAATTGTTATGTAATGTTGGATCCAAAATAAAATGTGATTGTAAATTATTTTTCTCCATCAACAAAAAGCCTAAAACCTGAAGAATACACTCTCTCTGCTCTCTTATGTATAGAGATATGAGGGGATTTTATGAAATGCCAGAATATGAGCGGTATGTAAGAGTTATGACTTGCTACATGCATTTAGTTCTTTTTACAACATTGTTCACACATGTACAACTGCTGCATACAATCTGACTTCACATCAACCCTGCAGCTATATATGTGTTCATATAATCTGAGCTTCATTATGCAGCAAAACTGTGTGCATCTACTACTAATACATACATATAGTAGGTACAGCAGGTATTTACAATAGTTTGAGTGATAATTTTACTTTGCTGTTGTTTTTTCTTCTAAATAATGTTCTGTACTTTCTTCATTCTTAGTTCTCAAAAATGTTTTTTTTAAGAAAGTGAGGAGGATGATGCAGAAGGAAGAGGAAAAGTGAGGACAGGTGGGGAGATGAAAGTGGGGCACTGGCTTTAGCAGTGGGATCAAAGCTGGGGTGGAGAGGAGGAGGAGGAAGAAGAGGAAGAGAGGAGGAGGAGGATGAGGAGTGATAAGGACACATCCAGAGATGACAAGAAGAAGAGGCGAGGAGGAAGAAGGAGGCGGCGTGAAGTATCTTTAGCACAGACATGAGGAGGACAGAGGGAGGGAGATGGAGTCCTCCTGCTGATTCATCATCTCTCTCCCTCTCTCTCTCTCTCTCTCTCTCTATCCCTCCTCCTCCTTCCTTCCATCTCTCCATCTCTCTGCTAACGTGGATCTTTGCTGAGCTCGGGGCTGCACGACACGGACAGGCTATCTGCCATCTGTGTGATCTCTAATCAGATAGCAAGACTGTGTGAGTTTGTGTGTCTGTCCACATGTGCGTGACTGTGGTGGCCCTCTGGAACTGTGCATCAATTTATACTCAGTGTGTGTGTGTGTGTGTGTGTGTGTGTGCAGTGTTTGTATTTGTGTACACCATACAGCGTACTCCATAAAAACACAGGAGCGTGTGTATGTAATTGCATGAGCCTGTGTGCGTGTGTGTGTGTGCGTGTGTGCGTTTGTGTGTGTGTGTGTTTGGAGCCCTAGCTCCCTCCGCTGGGCATTAACATTCATGGAGCCAGCGGGGCATGTCAGAGCCCATAATGACCCCAGAGAGAGGCCCTGGGCTGGGGGGAGGGCCGAGGAGGTGCCTGGGGGTTTGGGTGTTGATGGAGACCTGGAGGCGAGGAACTGCTGTATGGAGCTGTGTGATGTGTGTGTGTGTTCCTATCTGTGTGTGTATTCAAGAAGAGAATATTGCCAAAAGATGTTTGTTGACTAATTAATACACTTAATCAACAAATTTAGAATCCTTTTACATACTGTTGTCCTGGAAATGAATTCAACCATGTAAATGACTTTTTCTTTAGAGTGTTAATCAAGCACCAAAGAGGAGGGAAGCTGTAAAGACAGATCTAACACAACCCAAAAATCTGTTGGGGAGACATTATGGTCAGACTGATAATCAGGGTCAATACTGATCATTTAAATGGGACATACTGTGCTTTGTTATTCATATACTAGTATGATGTTGAATATCTCACATGCATATACAATATCATATAAAATAATCTGATTTGATGTTCAAAGCATTGAACAGTGGTCTTCGTGAAATGAAATCAGTGAACAAACTCATACTGTTTGTCTAAATTTGGTATGATGAGGTCATTTCATCACAATGTGGTTCTGCTGAAAATGTATGATAGAATAGAAATATAGCAGACGCCGATGAAAATATATTGTTTACTCAAGAGTTGTATGTGTGTCAGTCTGTGCACGCTGCAGTATAACTTGTCTTACATTCCTAATGATGTGCTCAAAAACAGCTTTAAGTACATTTGCCTGACTTTATTTAAACAGATGTGCAGCTCTGCTAATGATGAACCCTCTGACTCTGACTCTTTGTGTGCCAACTTTGACTTTGGAAAACTTTACATGAACTTGATCGTCCTCCCTTTTTCTCCTGTCTCTACATACATGAATAGGAGTTGAAGAAACTATGTATGAATTTGGGTGTGAGTTAAGGCAGTTTACTGTATTCAGACCAGTCACAGTATTTCCTCACAATTATTCTCAATAATAAACTTCTGAACCTCAAATCATTCACAAATATCACATCAGTGACAGATGAATGTGAGATCAATCCTTAATTAAGCTTTCAGAGAGCTGAAACAGGTTGTTTTTTAGTTTTTATGAGGAAAAAACTATATAGAACAGTATAATGGTCCAATGTTTCACAAGAGAGGAGAAACTATTTCAACAAATGATATTAAATATGAAGAATGAATACTTTGGACATTTTGGATGAATATGTGTCGAATAATTTCCTTCTTTGTGTGTTAAGTTCATCACATTTCAAGCTAAAAGAAAATAAAAGATTTTTTACTGATCTCAGATGTAACAATGGGTCCAATTTGACTCTAACCAGAATGTAAGGCTACCTCTATTTGCATCTTTGTGTTAACAATCTGAACTAAACTTAACTTCAATCATTTGTCTTTCAGGTGAGACTTGTGGTCATATATATATACATACATATCATAGGAAAAATACCCAAGCAGGTGAGATTTTAGTGTTCCACTTTGATGTAAAATGTATTGTAAGCCTTCTCTCATCATGGCAAATTTAAAACATGATGTAAAAATGTTGATATGTAAAGACAGATAAGACATTTAACATACAGATAGTTCCATGAAGGCCATGGAGTTTATGTAGAATTACATCAAAATGATGACGAAGGACATGCAGCATTGTTACTGCTTATGAAGACGCCTTATGTCTCTTATCAATAACCTTTATCATGAAGAGCTAAAGCTGAGCCACTCCAGCCTCTTTCCTCATTTAAATAAAAAAGGCTGTATTTGAAATATGGCTTTCCAGCAACATAAAATAAATCATTTCTAATTTCTAATGGCAAATCAAACAAAATGACATATTTGAAGTGAGGAAACCTTACATGTCCCTATTTCATGTGTAAATAAAAGGCTGGCTGTGATGGCTTTTATATATATATGCATGTTTTTTGCTTTATATTCATGTAGGCCACAGGGTGTGTGTGTGTGTACATACATGTGTGTATCTTGCGCACACAGCTACGAGCTTTGTTCTCTGACAAAACATTTATTCAGCGCACACACACGTACGATGGTGGAGCTTGGTGGTCATCCCCCAACCCCCCCAACCCCCCCAACACCCCCAACCTGGAAAGGTCAGTGCCTTCTTTGATGTTGGCCCCATAGATCACCATTATTACTGTAGTCTATTGATTCCTATGGAGATGAGGCCTGCAGCCGTGGTTCTGGGTGACTGAGGCTGAGGTCAGGGTCTGTCTCCCCTGGCTTTGCTTCAGAATATAAAATCCAACTAGCTGCTTCCTATTGTTCAGCATGCTGAGTTTGGGCTGAAGGACACACAGGAACATACACAAGAGGCATGAATGCACATGCACACTGAATGGATTTGAAATGTGCTGTAGATACAAGGGCTCAGGCAATGTGGGATTTTGTGCATATTAGAATTGAAGCTGCTCCAAGCCTTTTTTTGACAAGACTGTCATTCTTGACGTTTAACCTCTGGAATGACAATAATGCTATTCTTTGGGTTAAGCATCTAAGACAGCATTTATAACGTAAGGCACTAAATTCTCCATGAAAACAAAGGATAAAAAAAAAGAATAATCCAGCATTTGAAGTAGTAAATGCGCACCATCAAAACTGTGCAAGCTGACAGGCTTTCTAAAGCAGTCTGAAATCATTGCAATGTAGCCACATTTATGCATTCAGCCACTGAATCCAAATGATACAAGGCAGCAGCAAGCCTCCTCTATGTTCACGCATATGACCCTGACCCACAACCCAGAGTGCTTTGCTACTGTTGTTAAGCATTTTGTCACGATGACCCCCGAGGTCAACTCACTTCCTCTTCCTGCCTGTCGCTGCAGCGGCAGTCTGCAAAGGGCCCGGCGTGAGCGCTGCTGCATGCTGCTGTGCCCACATCAATCATGCTCACTCTAAGATGGCAACCTTTCCCACCTTTACTAATGCTCCTTCCTCATTTGTAGCCAGAGCCAAGCTGCTCTGAATAACCCTCAACCTCCCCTCCAAAACATAACCTTGTATAGGTGAGTGTTGCAGAGATATTCAGCTGGTTTGTACTTTTCTTGAAAGTGCCTTCGATGTCTTTTTATAGGCAGATTGAATGAAAAGAGCAGGAGTCTGAGCACATAGTACAGAATCAAGTCCTTGTGTATAGTATTCCTGTCACTGAGAGGAATAGAATAATGCACATAGTGCTTTCAGTATGGTCAGGTTACATACTGACAACATAAACACAGACATCAAAATTGTCCTTGTTTTCCTAACACTAACAAACTTTTCTCAGTACATTTACTCAAGTACTGTACTTAAGTATAATTTAGAGGTACTAGTACTTTACTGTAGTATTTCCATGTGATGCTACTTTGTACATCTCAGAGTGAAATATTGTACTTTCTACTCCACATTTATTTAACAGCTTTAGTTACTTTTCAGATGAAGATTTGACACAATGGATAATATAACAAGCTTTTAAAATACAACACATAGTTAAAGATGAAACCAGTCAGCAGTGTGTAGTCGGCTCACATTTCAGATGTCTGTGAGTTCCACCACAGTTCCACCAAATAGTGATTTTTACCTCTAAACTTCTCACATGCTTTCATTTCAATAAATGCTCAAATGATCCAATATTTCAGCAAAAATCGAAGATTAGAGAAAAAGTCCAAAAACTGAAAACACATTTGTGTATCAGAACTTTGTTTTTTCTTCTTTCCTCTCCCATTAATCATCTCACCAGCCCTCACATTTATCTGCTGACCCTTTGGAGGGGCCCCACCCCTAGGTTGGGAACCACTGGACTAAACTAGCTAACTGTATATAAAGTAGTGTAAACTAACTGTATATAAAGTAGTATAAACTAGCTAACTGTATATAAAGTAATGTAAACTAGCTAACTGTATATAAAGTAGTGTAAACTAGCTAACTGTATATAAAGCAGTATAAACTAGCTAACTGTATATAAAGTAGTATAAACTAGCTAACTGTATAAAGTAGTGTAAACTAGCTAACTGTATATAAAGTAATGTAAACTAGCTAACTGTATATAAAGCAGTGTAAACTAGCTAACTGTATATAAAGTAATGTAAACTAGCTAACTGTATAACAAGTAGTGTAAACTAGCTAACTAAAGTAGTGTAAACTAGCTAACTGTATATAAAGTAGTGTAAACTAGCTAACTGTATATAAAGTAGTGTAAACTAGCTCCACCTCCAGCAGCTACAACAGTAACATGCTGCTAACACTGATGCTTCACTATTAATAATCTAATGATGTCATATATAATAATATATCAGTCCGAGGGACCAAACCACTACTTTTACTACTTTTAATAGCTCATTGTGTGACCATGATAACAACAAAAAAGAAAGCCTAGCAACACCTCAACTTCAACTTTTGAATATCTGTTCTGGATTAGTAACCAATGTTTGTGATAATTAGCTAAACATGCCATTTGCATCATATCTCATCGCCATTCCCTCTATGTTAAGCTACAACCCTCTCTTTTTGGCAACATGATGTGAGTAAATGTGTAGTAGGCCTATATGTTGGTATGGTACAGGAAGTGGTCTCTTTCCAGTTCTCTTATACAGATAAAGGACAGTATTGCCCTCCTAAACTATACCAACTCAGTCTTTACAGTCTCAATGATTCCACATACCCATACTGCTTACTCTGTATACATCTTGTCCTTTTTCCACCAACACTAGTTCCCACCCTTGTAGGTAGCAATTAAATGTTTATGAAAAATCACACTTGGCGGGCTTAATTTATGATGTGGAAATGTGTGAGTGCATTCACATACTATACATGTAGAGTATGCAACACTGTCATTTAAGCTGCTCTCATAATGTCCTTCTATTAAAACTAATGAGAATCCTTAAGAAGTTGTAAAACCCTGGCAGCTAGCCCATAATAATGTTTTTAAGTAATATGATTACATAAAATTTTACTGCCTCAACACTGCTCGACTCTTACCTTTCTAACACTGAGAGTGCTGCCATTAAAAGAAGAAAAAAGAAAGAGAAAAGAGGTCTGCTGAAGCCAAAGACCTGCCATTTTCATTTCATACCAACATTTGGTAAATCAATGGAATATTTTCTTTCAGGGTCTTCAAGGAAATACATCACATCAAGCATTTAGACTGAAGCTGCATTCAGGGCGACATTCCTGTTGATAATGAACATCGCCACAGAGCAAACAGAAACACACTCAAATCGATAGCGCACATTGTATCTGGCTACTCTATTTCAGCACACTTGTTTATTGGCTTTGACGTGATGGAGTGACAAAGACGACGGTGCATGCTGAATGTTGAACAGAGCTAAAAAGAATACAGTTCTTGAGGAACAAAGGTATACTTGAGGGGTTGAATGTAGATTTGTGCTGCGGCTTGTTTTGCATGATTCTAGTGGGCTGGAGATGATGTTCATATATCGCTTTCTGTGCTCTTCATAAGTGGGTGTGATGTTTTGTTTTGTATACATAAGAGTGAGCTCTAAATAGTCAAGGACACACATCTAGTGCCACAGAAAGGCAATTCTATCTGTCCAACACTTTAATCCAGAGAAAGATATTACAGCTATTGATTGCTATTAAATTAGCTGTAGCAATATATTCATAATCTACTGAGGAGGAACCCTAATATTTTGATGGCCTCTTTTACAGTGACTGGCACCATCAGTGACAAGATATGATGAAAGCACATGAGCAGATTTGGATTGAATTTGCTTTAAAAGCCCCATAATGATAAATGGATATATATATTTTGGTGATCATTATGACACAAAGAACAAAATTGTGCATAAGAAATACCAAATTAAGGAATTTTTCATTTGTTGAATATGATTATGCTGCTTGTCATAAATTCTTAAAGTATGTTTAACTCCACTAAAGGATGAACCAGTTCCTGTTGATGATGGTGCTAGAGAACATGCTGCACCCAGGAATAAGAACTATGGAGTATTTATTATAACACATGTATGCATATGTGCACGTGTTAACTCCATGTATGTATATATGTAAGTATGTATGCCCTCTCATTATTTCTGCTGTGTTCATACATGCAAATTAACAGATTGTGTGTGCATGTTTCTCAAACATATGCATCCTTCTATATACTCTGCATGCTCACACATTGAAGGGTGCCAAATGCGAGTGTGCATCAGCAGTGTGTGTCAGTCTATCCCCACACACACACACACACACACACACACACTCACACACCAGTGTATGGATATCAAGCTGAGCCCCTGATTTCCTTCCACTCTGACACATGATTTCCCTGGGAAGCCTGCGATGCCACCCGAGAACAAAAGGGGACCTGAACGCAGCCGAGCGCCTATCTCCAGCACACGCCACTGTTAATCAAAGACAATTAAAAAGGGCCCTGCCAGCAAAGGCAGCCATGATGATTTATGAATAAATTACAGGGCTCATTTGTATGCCATAGATCATATTTGTTGGGCATGCTTCCCCCGTGGAGCCGGGTCGGAGTTTCTCCGAATAAGAGATAACAGCTACAGTATCTCTATTGGAAGGGAGGATGATAGGGGGGGGGTTGGGGGGTTTGAGAGTTCTACCTGTCCATGTTATCTATGAAAAATAGACTGCTGAAAGGATATTTGGTAAAACTTCGAAAATAGTCTGTAGGATTCAAGTCATGTTTAAAGCATTTCTTCTCCATCAGAAGACAGTAGGAGCAGTTTAAAGCCTTCAATTATGCTTTTAAACATGAAATTCATACTATACATTCACACAGTAATACAGATTTCCATTCCATTCCATGATCTTATGCTGATACACTAATACGATTGTTTCAATTCAGGGTTGAGACATTACTGGAGGTTACCGTTACCGTCTTCTTCCGCTTATCCGGGGTTGGGTTGCGGGGGCAGCAGCCTAAGCAGGGAAGCCCAGACTTCCCTCTGCCCAGCCACTTCGTCCAGCTCTTCCTGGGGGATCCCGAGGCGTTCCCAGGCCAGCCGAGAGACATAGTCTCTCCAGCGTGTCCTGGGTCTTCCCCGGGGTCTCCTACCGGTGGGACGTGCCCTGAACACCTCACCAGGGAGGCGTCCGGGAGGCATCCTGATTAGATGCCCGAGCCTCCTCATCTGGCTCCTCTCGACGCGGAGGAGCAGCTCGGGTCTACTCCGAGCTCCCTCCGGATAACTGAGCTTCTCACCCTATCTCTAAGGGAGAGCCCAGCCACCCTACGGAGGAAGCTCATTTCGGCCGCTTGTACCCGCGATCTTGTTCTTTCGGTCACTACCCAAAGCTCATGACCATAGGTGAGGGTAGGAATGAAGATCGACTGGTAAATCGAGAGCTTCGCCTTTCGGCTCAGCTCTCTCTTCACCACGACGGATCTGTGCAGACGCCGCACCGATCTGCCTGTCGATCTCCCGTTCCATCCTTCCCTCACTGTGAACAAGACCCCGAGGTACTTGAACTCCTCCACTTGGGGCAGGATCTCATCCCCAACCCGGAGAGTGCACTCCACCCTTTTCCGGTTGAGGACCATGGACTCGGATTTGGAGGTGCTGATTCTCATCCCGGCCGCTTCACACTTGGCTGCGAACCGATCCAGTGAGAGTTGGAGGTCACGGTCTGATGAAGCCAACAGCACCACATCATCCACAAAAAGCAGTGGCCCAATCCTGAGGACACCAAACCGGACCCCCTCCACAGCCTGGCTGCGCCTAGAAATCCTGTCCATAAAAATTATGAACAGGATGGGTGACAAAGGGCAGCCCTGGCGGAGTCCAACCCTCACTGGAAACAAGTCCGACTTATTACCGGCAATGCAGACCAAGCTCTGACACCAGTCATACCGGGAACGGACGGCCCTTATCAGGGGGTCCGGTACCCCGTACTCCCGGAGAAACCCCCACAGGACTCCCTGAGGGACACGGTCGAATGCCTTCTCCAAGTCCACAAAACACATGTGGACTGGTTGGGCAAACTCCCATGCACCCTCAAGGATCCTGCAGAGGATGTAGAGCTGGTCCACAGTTCCACAGCCTGGACCAAAACCACACTGCTCCTCCTGAATCTGAGGTTCGACTATCTGAGGGACCCTCCTCTCCAGCACCCCTGAATAGACCTTACCAGGGAGGCTGAGGAGTGTGATTCCCCTGTAGTTGGAACACACCCTCTAGTCCCCCTTCTTAAAAAGAGGGACCACCACCCCAGTCTGCCAATCCAGAGGCACTGCCCCCGATGTCCACGCGATGCTGCAGAGTCGTGTCAACCATGACAGCCCCACAACATCCAGGGCCTTGAGGAACTCGGGGCGGATCCCCCGGAGCCCTCCCACCGAGGAGCTTTTTGACGACCTCGGCAACCTCCGCCCCAGAGATAGGAGAGCCCACACCCGAGCCCCCAGGCCCTGCGTAGGAGGTTAATAAATAAAAGCTACGTTAGTGAACAATCTATTAAACAGGTTTTCTCAAACTTATGACAGACTTTTCTTAAAGCCCTCCACTCAATAATATTGTTTCGTCTTGTTCCTACAGTTGAATGTTTGAGCTTCACTGTGCAGAATATATCATATCACACATTCCATATCCCATGATTTATTCCCATGTACATTATTATGTATAATGATCTTAAGCAGCTGTTAGAATAATAAGCTGATAAAGATAAAATGTAATGTAAAGTTGATGCGGACAGACCGTTAGTAACATCATCAACAAGTTATGTTGATTGTGACCAGTGACCAGTATCACACTGATTCCACCCAAAACTTTTCTTGAACATCAGACTGAAAAGGTTCAAGTTGCAAGTCTCTCACCTCAAAACACAACCAACATTACTGATTGATGAGGTCACTCCTTTAAGCATACCCAGCAGTGATGTGCAGGTGTACCGACATACCTCACATTAGACCTTGACATCACTGCAGCAAAGGTGAGAAGTTAAATCACTGGAGGTCAGAAAAATAAAGAGATTCAGGCGATGTTAAGTTACTCTTTCACTTTGCAAAGTAGTTTAAACAACAGGTATGGTGAATATAAATTAAAGAAGAAAAACAATACAATAATGTTAGTCAGCCAAAAATGACCCATAATTCCACTGAATGACAGAGACCTTCTAGTGGCTATAGTAATTATGACACCATGTAGTGGCGCAGTTCAGATGATGTAAATTAAAGTTGACAACTGTCCTCATTGGGATAAGGTGGAGTGGAAGAATGGTATAACCCAACAATGGACTTTGCCAAAGGAGACCTGCTGTTTGCTTCCTGTTTCTAGTTCCAAGTGTCACATTTCCAACTGTGAGTCAGGACAGTTTTTAAAAAAATGGTAACTACAGTTGTCCATGTGGTTATTATTGTTGCCATGATGATGAAGGTCACATTATTAATTTGGAGGACTTGGTGGCATGACATTCTTCCCATCTCAATTCAGAAACTAAAACCAGTTCCGAAATCAGGAGGAATCAGCTTTGTTAACCAACATTATGAAATGTGTATGGAAAGTGTCCGTCAAAACACAATTCATGAGACATATAGATTACACAAAGCTAATATTTACAGTATCTTTTCAGTATGTGATATAAAGGAGAAATTAGGTCTGATATAGTCAGTGCTGCGCTCAATAAAGACAAGTGACTATTATTGCTGTGGCTTGCACATACAAGATGTTGATATTCAAATGAGTTTCCATTAACACAATAATTTAGTAGTCATTTCTCAGTCAATGTCTAGCAAAGGTTAAGGTAAAGGTTCTAGCAACAGTTTAATGAAGAACTGTGGAGCCACTACTGATCTACTTTACTGTTTTCATTTTGTTAAGATGCATTTTTGATCTTGATGCTTAGCTTTTCAAACTGGGCTACTATGAAGAAAGTGAGACTAGAGTTTAAAGATTTTAACAACCGTTTTATCTTGATTAAAACAAACTGTCTGTGAAGGGGAAGATGAAGGCCAAAGAGGTTTCTGTTACATCTAATAACTGCATGAAATTATTATACTTTAGAGGAACACCAACTTAAAAATAAATGCTTGTCTATCATATTACATTAGCAGTACAAACATGAGCATATACAAACATGAGCAAATGGATACTTGTAAAGGTTCCAAAGTTTTAGGATGGCATTACAGCACAGACAGTAACTGGATATAGTAACAGTCCTGGAAACAGATTGGCATGTACAGTCCCAACCACTAACACTTAATGTCAAAACATGATATGAAATCAAGCTGAATGCAATTAAATTCAACTTATCACCCTGTGGAAGTCTTCATTAACCTCTCCTGTCCCTTCTCCTGTGAAGTTTATGGATTAGTGCTTCTCAAATTAAGAATGTAACAAACTTCTAATACTTCTGCTGTACGTCTGCTAACATGTCACCAATTCCACATATTTGATAATTGGGATTCTCAGTGCCCAGTGGCTTCAATTTATATGAACACTGGAGCAGGAGCTCAGCTTTTAACTACTGAGGTCTAATGACAAAACTGGAAAAGACACTTTCTCTTGTTGTCATAGAGGACAATAGGACACTCCCATCGGTTCTGTTGCATCCAGTGTTACAGGAGGGCAATGATAAATGGAATTCTCTTTTAACTCCATATTGAAGTCTTGAATTGTAAACAGTGTACACTGTGTTAGTAGAGAAGATGCAACATATTAATATGAATTAGTATGTTGTGCTTCTTCTCTGTGGTCTGTGTAGTTCTTTACATGCATTCATTCTAGTGTATTTGCTTCCCCTGTAATAGCTTTGAAAGTATGTCAGCTGACAATATGTTTCTATTACACAATGAAAACAGATATTCCCCATGTCAATATAGCAATTGCTTTATTGACTACAATGAACTAACATAAGAGGACAGTAGCACATACTCCATGTCAACCCCAACCAGTCGAGGCAGACGGCAGTTTTTCCTTGCCACTGTCACCAAATGCTGCTCATGTGGGAATGTTGGTCCCCTTAAATTAAACTAAACAGTCCGGTTTAGACCTGATCTATGACCTGATCTATGTGTAAAGAGCCTTGAGATGTCTTTTGTTGTAATTTGGCACTATATAAATAAAGATAGATTGATGTGAAACAGAAGCTAGTGCTGCATCTGAACCTTAAACTGTAGCTCCAGCGCGTTGCCCTTTTGCTTCAATCCCTTTAGCCTCGGGTCAATTTTGACCCAGGAGGCCAACAGGTGAATGAGGTATAGTTTCATTTTCAAAAACATGTAAAACCTGTGGTAATACGTTGGAATGAAGTTGGTTAAAAAGGTCTAACACAAATTTGGGTGATAATTTATACATTATACCTAATAAACAGTCAAACCATACTGATACAATTTTGACCCAGGAAGACACAAGTTGCATGATGTATGGGAAGACAACAAGAGGGTTAACATTAATCATATTCAATAAGATATTTCATCTGGATTGTATTTTTGTATAGTGGTCAAAAACCAGACAAATAGTTTAGTTTCATTTGTTTGGACCATAGTTTGTCAAAGAAGTGTTTCTGATAGCTGTTATAGTGCCATTAGCTACATAGGATTATATACTCGTGTTTTTAAATTTGACAGTTAGAAAGTAAGGCTTAAGAACTAAATTACTTTACTGTTAGAAAATCGATTGTGACAATGAGTTGACCATTTGAATATCAACATCAGTTTAACTGTGACTAGACTAGACATTTTCAAGAAAAGTGTGCATCTAATTGGGTTTCTATACTGAAGAGAAAAAAGAAAAAGACAAGTATACATTCTTTATGGCCGGCAAACTGGCTTTATAGTTTGGAAGGACTCCAATTTGAAAGGCAATAATTGCAGTCAGCGTGTGTGATCGTTTGTGTCTGGATGAAGCTTGACCCAGGGCCACTGCTGGAAAGGACTACAGCAGTTGCAGCAACACTATTACAAATGGAGATCTGATAAGCAGAGATGGAGGACATGGCAGAGGGAAGGTTTGAAGAGTGGGTCAGTGCTGGTGTGTGGAGAGGAGCTGATGAACATCATTAATCTGTTAGCTGGCATGAGTCATCACTCATAGATTGCCTTGGTCAATAGGTGCCACGCCAACCAACAAGCAGCTGGAATCCAAAGAGCACAGGGAGAAGGAGGAGAGAACTCATGATCTACAGTGTGCAGGATTACTGCTGGAATCACAGTCAAACTAAATGCTTTTACCTGGTCATGTACATCACAGTAAATATCTGAAATACACACTGATAATACATTTCAAAAAATGTAGGAGGAGCATGTTTAGAAGTAAAAATGTTTTCAAAATTGTTCTTAAAGAAAAATGCTGCTTTACTATAATGTGGATCTTATATTTGAAGATTGGTCCATGATTTCCATCAGTTATGATAACAATAACGCAAGCAGAGGATCAGACAACATGTGAATAAGTCAATATTTTATCCAGATTATTCTCTTGATTACTCTTGATGACTATCAATAAACATAACTACAGTAAGTACAGTAGGTCAAAGTGTACAACAGGCAGTTTGATTAATAATGTTACAGTTTGTCTTCATTTTGGCTGTTTTATTAAACCAGCTTGACTTTTGAATCTCTCTATGTGTAAATATAAAGTCCTTTATTTGACATTTATGGCATTTCATTGACACACTGTATCTTATCCATTGCTGAACAACATCACAGTGGGGGAGGGTCGTGATGAGTGGGTGGGTGTGATGTGATGTTCAGACAGACATCAGCACTGGCCTGTGTGTGGGGGTGCCAACAAAGGGCTCTGCAAAATATAAGGTCATCTGGAAGTTGAAAAGTTGAACCTGACTTTTGTGTTTACCTGCACACACTACTATTCCACTATCATTCTGAATATGACAATATTCCAAATTTAATATGGGTCATGTAAACAGCATATTCTGTTTCATATCAATCAACAATATCGCTATTTACTTCACTGCCTACAGAGATCCTATGATCCCCATTCCCACTGGTGTTGGTTGAAGGAATGCAATGTAAATAACTTAGTAGGAATCTTGTCTTTTTTGGAATAAGAGCCATAAATGCAATATTTTGTGTATGCAAACGTAGTAACAGGACAAATTACTGCACTGGCCAACATGGCAACACACATTTTGACCTACTGCATGTGTGGTTCTCCATCTGCATAGCTGCAGACAGGAAAGCGTTCCAGAAGATTATCAGCTGCTCTCTTCCCTCCCTGGAAGATATGTAGTTCCCTCTGTTTCAGGAAGGCAGGGACCCTTCTCACCCAGGACACTGAAAGCACCGACTAACAGATTAAAGAACAGTTTTTATGCCAGAGCCATAGCTGCACTAAACACAGGAAAAACTTGTAGAATGTAAATGTGTTGTGTGTGGTTATGTTTTTATTTTTTTTAGAAACCTGCTAAATTATCTGTTAGTATTGTTTTCTTGCACTTTCAAGGATTGTATTTCAATTTCGTTTTACTTGTACAATGACAATACAGACATATTCTATTCTATTCTACTCATTCCATGGGAGATTACTATGTAATGTGAATGCTGTATAGTTTCTGTTTACATAGTACTTGTTGCAATCAAAGATATAATGATTGTCATCATCATTACCTTCCAGTGTAGTAAAACCTTGTTTCATAAATCCACTGTGCAAATCTTCAAACTCATGTATCACTAAAACTGGACTAACTCCATGTCCATCAACAATTCCACTGTTCCTCATCTCCTCAGGTAAAGAGCCAGGGTGTCATCCTGGACAGCACACTATCTTTCGAAGCCCACTTCAATAACGATACTCGGTCTGCGTTAGCATAAACCCGCCCCTGTTGCTGTAGAGGTATAAATACATTCAGCACACACTACTACTACTACAGTCTACAGTTAGCTGAGTTAGCCACCGAGCTAGCAGCCAAGTTAGCCGCCGAGTTAGCAGCAGAAAGCTCTCAGACCTAGCGTCCATGTTTCCGGTAGAGGTGGTGACTTTGATTGACAGGTGACACTTGGTAGGGGGCGGGGTTTCAGCGAACTCGGCGGGAACTCCCACAGCGTTTGGGAGCAGAGAAAGAGGCTGATTTTTACACAACTTTGAAGCCTAATTTCATATATTTGGTGATTTTTTTTAATCATTCAAATTTGGCAGGGTGGTTAACAACACACTTTTCTGTGGTATGTCAAACTCAGAACACATATTTATTCTTACTTTACACTGACTTTAAGTTTTACAGCTTGTCCCTGGATGATGCAATATTCATTACACTCCAGGACAATAGAATAATAATGTGGCATTAAGCTTTTTGTCATTTTACCTTAGAATGACTTTTAGTTGCTGACAATGAAGTTAAACACAAGTCATTCCCTTGACTTCACAAGTGTTCTCTTCAAATTGCATGGCAAACTATGGTATTTACTGTCCGGTTCTGTTGTAGAAGTGAGAACAGCTAGAGTGTAGTTTGTATGAATCAACTACCTCTTCACCTATTTATATAGAGGTTAGGATGCTCTCTCAAAGGAAGCAGTTCTAAACACCAAAGAACCAAAATATAACCTGAGAAAACTACAATCTGGCTTAAAAAAGCTTATATTTCTTTCTTATAAACAGAGGCACAAAGCTCCAAAAAAATCCCCAATTTAAAGATAAAAATGAAAAACCCAAATAGCACTTCCATTGGCACACGGTAGTTTGCCAGAAAGAATGGGTGGAGGAGCAGTTAATGTGGAGACAGAAGGCAGTAGCCAGTTGTTTCATGACTAACTTGTCGGTGCAGCTGCATTGGATGGCCAAGCAAGGTCAAGAAGATGAAGCTTTATGGTCAAATTTGAGTGCCTCATTGTCTATACATGCATTTTATTGGTGTGACTAAATGCTCCAGATGCTCCTCTCACAGACAGCGATGCAGTAAAAACCAAATTAATAGCCATTATCATTCACAAACATTTGGGAGCCTGCAAACAGATGGAGAAGGCTGCTGGTGAACATTTCAAAGACAAAACTCTTCCTTGATGAACTCAGTTGTACGACATCGGCAACGGTCGTGTATTATGTGTATTATGAGTGACTCTACACCTAGATTAAGATAGAACTTTGGCTTTAACAATCAAACCAAGCAGTACATCTGACTAGAGTCTGATATATTCAGCAGAAAACACCGTTAACCCTTTACATACTGTTCATATTCTGACTCATAATGAGTCTCTTCACCAATCCACATTTATAAATGTCATTAATAAATGTTTGATTCATCTTTCTGTGAGAAAAGTCATTTACAATCACTGTTTAATGGTCCAGCAGAACACTTTAAAGATGTTATATGTATGTTTAAATGCTGATTTTGGAATTATTTTAACCTTCATGTCATCCTCTCGGGTCAAATTGACCCTGTCTGTTTTGACTGTTCCTTCTTTCCTTCCTTCCTTCCTCCCTCCCTCCCTCCTTCTCTTTCTTTCCTTCCTCCATCCCCCTTTCTTGCTTCCTTCTTTCCTTCCTCCCTCCCTCCTTGTCTCTTTCTTTCCTCCCTTCCATCCTTCCTTCCTTGACTCGAGGACAACAGGAGGGTTAAATAAACAAGTCAAATTTGTACATAAAAATGTGTATTTATGTATAAAAAATGACTAAATTATGTATTTTATTTTTTGTAAACTGTGCATTAGGAAAAATCTGGTCAAAAGAAATGTATAGAGGGTGTTTTTACTGACCCGAACAGTATGGGTTAAAATAGCCACTCTAATTTGAAAAGGTTCCACTCTCATTGTGCTTGTCCTCCAGGTAAACTGCTGCATTTGCTTGCAGAAATCAAAAAGCTGTATCAGTTGTTCAGTGAATTACAATGCCTCCAATGGAAAATAGCATGGAGTTATTCTAATAAATGTTGACATTTAGTACTACCAAGGCTCAGCCCACACCCAATATATTTATCAGAAAACAAGCTCACCTGGCCCATTTGAGTAAAAAAGGCAATTTTCTTTCCATTTGTAAATTGTTCAGTGCTGGTTTTGATATGCCAGAGGAGTACATATCCAGGCTTCAAGCTCTGGGAACATACATTTACACACGGCCAATACAATTAGGAAAAGATGGGTAACCATTTTAGGGCCTTTAACCGTGACTAAAGGTAGGCAAACACCTCTTCTAGTTTCCCCTTCCCTGGCTCCCCCTGCGCTAAGACGAGCTGCATTTAAAGAATCAATTAAGGTGGAGATGGAGAACACTGCGACTGACCTTTCAGAGAGGGAAATTAAAAGAGCACCTCTAGCTCGTGGGAAGAAAAAAAAATGAGCGGTGGATAAGAGGACTCTTTCTGGCTGCTTTTGCCTTTTAAATACACTTACAGTCAGTCTTTTGTGGGAATTTGTTTTGTGGGGAAATGAATGAGCGGGCCATATGGGTGACATTTACAGAGCTGCTCGTGCAAAAGGCGGGTCACGGTTCAGTCTCCGTACTGTACTGGATGGAAAATTAACTGAAGCCTACAGTATTAATATGGGTCACTCCTGAAGCGTGCGTCACTGGGCACGGCTAGACTAATGTCTCTGGGGCGACCCATCAATATTAAGTATAGTTTTTGCTTGACAGTTATCTCAGAGGGGGTAAAAGATGTGCCTGTCCCCTGGGAGTAGAAACCTGCAGTGAGATCATTCCCAACAACTTCTCAATGAATATTAGATCTTTATGTGACTTCTTTTTTTTGTAATTGAATTGCTTATCTTTCTACCATCACCCTTTATATTTATCATTTATCTTTTCTCATCTTTCCAGAACAAGATGAACATCCTCCTTCAAAATGAGGATTTGTGTCTGGGGTAACATGAGGAACTTCAACCCTTCTCCCAGCCACACTCACTGTTTAAAGGTATAACTCAAAACTTTTTGGACTTTTTGTATTGGTGTTTTGCAATTTATTTCACTAAATCTGTGGGAGGAGCTGAGACAGGAAGTGCTTGAAAAGTGGTGGTGTTTATTGGTATTCATACCCTTAATAATTACATACTGTTCAGGGTCAAATTTGACCAACTTTGACATTTTAGAGCTATAAAAACATCATATACACATTTATTTTAGCTGGACTTTTCCTAATGTGAACCACACTATACAAACATGGAAATAAAATTAATTAACTTCTTTCTCTTTTTTTTGTGCAGAGCTGAGACATATTTTTATATATGCAGATATATAAATCTGACATTTGTTTATGAAATTAAAAAAAAAATCTGTATTAGAACATATTTTTGTTCATATTCCTTTAGAATCAGTGTCTTTCATTCATGCATTCATGTTTTTCTTTTAGATTTGACACCATTATATGCATTCACAATTACACTATATTATGATTTTATTATTCTTTATCTAAAATGACAATAAATTATATCAATTTTTTCTATTACAACATTTGAATGGTAGGCTTCACGATAACCTTTAACACCCTCTATGTGCAAAAAATGCATACAGGCTGCACAAAAAAAAAAAGAAATTTTAATATTTCCATTTTTGGATTTTCTGGGCCACCATAAGAAAGTCATGACATTTCAGAGTACAATAATGTAGTTTATGTTGTTTTTAATTGACTTTCAACTGTCAAAATGGGTCAAATGAAGTGAACAGTATATAAGGGTTGAGCATGTGTAACTTGTATAAACAGATAATAAATGAAAATATCACCCTAAATAATTTTGAATCATGTGCCTGATAATGCTATGTAACTTGAGCACATACTATGTCAGTGTAATAAGATAACCGTCCCTGCTGTTACCTGTGTATCATCCCACCACCAGTGGTCCGTGCGGGCCCCAGCGCCTAGCCAGCAGCCCTCCTGCCTGGGGCCCGTAGTGGCAGATGGCCAGGACAGGCTGCGCTGGGCAAAGCACTGTGGGTATGGACAGAAGCCACAGGATGCTGAGCTGCTCACACACACACACACACACACACACACACATAAACACATACACACCTGTGTTTATACAAGGGTTCAGCCAACTTCTACCTACTTTTTTTAACCTGCTTTACAGGTATTGAAAATATGATGTCATGCCAGGTTTAGCCAAAAACTTTGGTCATAACTAGTGGAGGATGCCTCAACATTAAACTGGATTACATTCTCAGATAGTTAAATATAATAAAGTGTAAAGAGTAATACATTTTTTTTAAACTTTGTCTTGAATTTCTGAAGTCATTATTATTGAAATGAATTGTTGTGTATTTACTGGTGATAGTGGCTCCATATGCTTAAAAAAGCACTTTGTTTTCCTTGACATCAAATATGAAAAGTGTCCATATGTCTGCTCTCCTCTCTCTCCAAGCTGTGTTCATGACAAACACACAGAGATAGATCAGATGTGTGCTTCACCTCCTCACGCTGAAAGCTCTTACTTCTGATTGGATCTCTTCCCAAGTCATCCTAACTCATCTCTTCCTTTTTTATCTTGTTTTTATTAGTTGGCGGAAGCGTCTGTACATCTCATCATAGTTTCTGTCCTCCTGCATTAGTTTTTTTTAGTTATTGTCTTGTTTTCAGCAGGACAAAAAGCAGACACCTGGACCTGGTCTGTCCTTTAAAGCGATGATTAATCATTTTTGGGGTGAGATGAAATTCAAAACCTAAAACAAACAACATCAGTATTCATTTAGAGTTGTGTTCGTACCATCCTAATCTCTTTAGTCCAGCTATGTCACTCTTCATCTACTCACCTTTGACACATCCCTGCCATGTATATCACTTAGTTTGTCGACCTCTTACCTCCCTCCATCTCTACTTATGTCACTAAACTATTCTTCTTTTCATTCTCCTCACTTATCATTACTTCTGTCACTTATAGCCCAACTGTTGTCCATCGAGTCTCCTGACTGGGATTTGAAAACTGTACTAATACTTTTGCAGAGTTTTCTACAGCTGTGTCACTCAGCTTCATCTACCTTTCACTCATGAGCTTCATGTACTAGAAGCAGTAGTGTTTTTGTATCCTCCATTCCTAAATTCAATGTGTATGCTTCTTTTTTAGTGTCTACCAACTTCCTAAGGTAAATAATAAATAGTTATTAACTAGGTGATTGATTGCAAAAAAAAAAAGCTTAAAAATCTTTGTAGAACTGAGAGGAAATCAGTAATTATCACTACAAGGAACCCTTCACATCATATTAATCATTTAGGTTTTAAAGACTGTGTAAAGTGAATTCACACATTTTCTTCTTAAATGGGTCATAAATGTATTAATAAAAAAGGTGTAAAATGAAACCCGCCCCTGCTGCTGTACATACATTCAGCACACACTACTACTACTACAGTCTACAGTTAGCCGCCGAGTTAGCCGCTGAGCTAGCAGCCGAGTTAGCCGCCAAGCTAGCAGCAGAAAGCTCTCAGACCTAGCGTCCATGTTTCTGGTAGAGGTGGTGACTTTGATTGACAGGTGACACTTGGTAGGGGGCGGGGTTTCAGTGAACTCGGTGGCCACGCCCACAGCATCTGGGAGCAGAGAAAGAGGCTGATTTTTACACAACTTTGAAGCCTAATTTCATATATTTGGTGATTTTTTTAATCATTCAAATTTGGCAGGGTGGTTAACAACACACTTTTCTGTGGTATGTCAAACTCAGAACACATATTTATTCTTACTTTACACAGACTTTAAGCTCTATTTTAGTGTCTACCAACTTCCTAGGGTAAATAACTGGCTGCTAAATGCTCCAGTATGTTGTTCACCAGTCAATCATTAACTAGGTGATTGACTGCAAAAAAAAAAAAGCTTAAAAAAGGTTAAAAATCTTTGTAGAACTGAGAGGAAATCAGTAATTATCAATACAAGGAACCCTTCACATTATATGAATCATTTAGGTAAGTGTATATTTCTTTGAGTGACTTCAATATCTGCCTGATAGTTTATCAAACCAATACATCGGTCTAACTCCCTTACACACACGCACACACACAAACACACACACACAAACACACACACACATCTGCAGGGGGGCTGGGAGATTATCCTCCTTGTCACAAAGTTGAGGCTGACACATACGCTCAGGCACACATAGCCACACACACAGTCTGAGCTCTGACAAACACAGGGAGGCTGGGCTGTCGACGCACACTGAGCGCCACCTGTGCCCGGGCATGGAGAGATCGAAGGGCAAAGTCCCGCGTCTCTACGGGGGAGGACAGACTGGCACTGTTGAGCAGGTAGGCATGAAGGGAGCCGAGCCCACCCTGTCCTACTGTATCAGCTGGCATCTCGCAGATTAACACTTGGATGGGCAGATAGGCTTGTTAACACATGCTCCCATCCACCCCCGCCTACCTCACACACACGCACGCACACGCACACACACGCACGCACACGCACACACACACACACACACACACACAAACACACACACACACACACACACACACACACACACACAAACACACACAAACACACACACACACACACACACACACACACACACACAAACAGCTAAATCCTCCACCACAGAGAGCAGATTTCAGGCTCATCTTCTCCATTCTGTCAGGGTGGAGATGTGAAGTGATGGCGGGTGTACCAGAGCGATCCCAGTAAGGATTAGCAACACTATCATGGGTGGGAATCGGTGGAGAATAGGAGTCTGAGCTGTGCTGGGAGGTAGGGAGTATAGGGAGTAGTGGGAGGTGGGCAGGGGTGGATGGGAGATCAGGATGTGGACCAGAGAGTGAGGCAAAGATTAAAATGTCTTAGTAAGACAAAAAACATAGACAAAAGGAGATGAAATGATGGCAAGTCATCATAATGAGAAGCAGGAGTTATACACCCACAACAGTCAATTATTATTATTATTATTATAGCTTAGCATTTCTTTCAAAGCTACAATTCATTACATATTTCTATTTAAGCCTTCAGTCTTTTTACCTGTCTAAAATCCATCATAATCAAGTTACAGTTTTGCTTCTGCCATCACTTCATTTTAATATAAAATCTTAGTGGCACTATACTAGTGTCAGGATTTCTAAATCAAAAATCAATGAAAATGAGCAAAAGCAGTATCATGGATTACCCCAGTTGTTTTAAAGATGACACAACAAGAATTGAATGATTCAATTCAAACTGAACTCACCACTGAATAAAAGTTACCTCTTGCTGCCATTTTCACACATTGTCACATAACAGCATCCTGTTATGTAAATAAGCCAGAGTTGGCTGTGTGTGCTCATTTTCATCCGTTGTCCATAGCCACTTCTTAAGACTTCAAATTTAAAAATGAGTAAGAACACATATGGTTGGGTACATGTTCATGGATGGCACATGTAAGTTAGTGCACAGACAAGCACAATGCATACACCACAGCTATGGTTACACATTACACACAGAACAAGCAAACAAACTAACAATGACAACAACGATAAACCAACAAAAAAAAAAAAAGATAAAATTAGTATGATGCAGATTTCATAGTGAAAAGTACACACATGTACATACAGCTTGGGAAAGTGGAGTAGCAGGAATTGGGTGGTGTGACTACATATGATCACAAGTTTAGTTTGCCTTAAGTCATGTTATGAGTATATATTTAAAAGTTGGATAGTTGTTTCTCTCTCTTAACTCAATGGGTAAACTATTCCAGTAATCAGTGGCTCTGACTGTTTGTGTGAACTTGCTTATACTGTGTGTGTGTGTATTACACAACACAGTCCCCTCTGGTGGTTGCTCTAGTTAACCTGCTGCTACTGTCTTTCTGAATTATCAACTGGTTCAGTGGAGAAGGTGCAAAGCCTGTGTGCATTATTATACAGTGGCTATCTTTGGGTGAGTACAAACACCAAATATTATATTCTAACCAGAAAAACTGCCAAAAATGTACAAATTAACATTAATGAGCCAACTTCCAGCCATTGACATTTGTAATTCTAAACAGTAAAAGTGACAGTAAAATAATGAGAAGCCTGCAACTTGACATTTCACTACAATTGTTATTTGCAACTTGAATCACATGAAATATTTTAAGGAGATTTGTTAGCATCAAAGTTTAAAATATCTGCATATTTATCCACATGCCACAACCAGATGCAAAATCTTTATGTAAATTCATTCCAGAGTTTAACCCTTTGTATAAATAATGAATTCTCGAGGTTGTGCCATATCATTATTAGCATGGCAGTGATATGAATGCTATTGTACCGTATACATCAGCCAAATGGCACAAAGCTTCCACCGACTCAACATCAGTCTGTCTTTATTATTCCAAAAGTAGCAGAGATGAAAAGATGATAACTAGTTCCTCATATGCAGCTGCAGGGCTATAATCTTCAGTCTGACCAACACACAGCCTTCAGTACAGCTTCAGTAAAGTATATCATACCAACATCAGAGGAGTGCCTTGTCTCTCCATCTCCCTGCTCCGCTACGTTTGTGCTAACACTTTCCATTTGTGACAAAGGATAATGATTGGTGAGCCACAGATTTGGGATCCCATCAGTTAAAAGTACTCACAGTGACAAGAGAAACACACAAGAAAAGAGCTGCTATATCCCTCTCTCTCTCTCTCTCTCTCTCCCACCTCTTCTTATAATCTGATATCCCCCTTCTTTCTCGTCACTTCGCTTCACGCCTTTTCTCACTCTGACACCTGTACCCCCCCCCCCCACCCCCCCCTCCTGTTTTCTCCCATTACCCCCCACTCTCCAGGCCTTGTTTCTGTCTCCCTGCATTTCCCCCACAGCGGTGGAGTTTAATACGAGCAAGAGACAACAACAAGTTTATTATCAGGCGAACACCAGCCAGCACGCTGCGTGGCTGCGTTTGCCTGACGCCCCCCACACCCCGACCCCCCTTCCCCTACCTCCCACCCAAAAAATGCTGCCACCAGCTGATCCACCACTTTACCACAGCTATTATATTACAATCACCTTCTGGTGGCTAAACACTGCTGTCCACACATGTAAATAACACCTACAACTACACACATACAGCCAATGGTGAACTCAATAAAAACAAAAGGTGATTTGAATTGATGTTACAGAATATTTATCTACATTTTGGTTATATATAGTTTTACATCTTTATGTGGAGATGGGAATAAAAACAGCTGCTGCTTCTCACTGAGGATGTGACACATAGTATTTCTCTGAGTATGAGGCACGTACAATAAATGCACTCATGCATGCATACACAACGGATCAATCTAACTGATCGATGCATTATACTGCTGAGCTACAGACTCTCTGAGGGGGGGCTGGTTAGACAAATGAAGCACAGGGTTCCCAATGTTCTAATAGCCTGTGCACTTTTTTTTTTTTTTTTTTTGTCAAATTCTTCATCAGATTGATAAAACAACTTTAGTTTAGTTCTCTTCTTTAATATCTAGAGAGCAGTGATAATATTGTTGGCCTGGTGTAGGAAAGCTCACCAAGTATCTACAACTGTGTTCTGTACATATCATAACAGTCTGTCACACCATGTGGGCATTCTGGCTCATCTCTGTCACCAGTAGAGGACAGGAAATACTATAAAACTCAATCCAGAGTTTTGCACAATGACACAACAGTTTATCCCTTTCATACTGTTCATTCTGACTCATTAATAAATGTTTTATTAACCTTATGGGGAAAAAAAGACATTCACAGTAAGTTTGAATGCTGATTTTGGATTTTTAAAATTTATAAATACAGATCAAATGTTCTTTTTTTCTATTTTAATGTGTTCTTATTTATTTTATTATAGATGTTCTTTATTTTACCACGCATTTTTGTATAAATATGTATGTAGATATGTAGTATATGTTTATATGTATATTATGTGTATATATTGATTCGGGACCTGAGTACTGTATTTCGTTCTTTCATGCACCTACATGGCTAATGACAAGTCTTTGAATAAAAGTTGTATCAGCTGCACAAAATTTTAAAAAATGATACATTTTTGTAAACCGTGGTTCACATTAAGAAAAGTCTGGCTCCAAAAAATGTGTATAGGGCGTTTTTACAGCTCTCAAATCTGTAAGTAAAGGTTAAAATGACTTCTTCTTAAATGTCTATAATGAAACTATGATTCAAACACGCTGTTCCGCCTACGGGACGGGACGGAGGTTGGGAGGTAGCCACAAGTTCAACCCTTAAACATTTATATTCATGCCGTACATTGTTAGAAAGCATAGATTGCCCTGATTCATTCAAGACCACTCACAAATTATATGGTTGCTCACAGCTGTCGGAGTATTAACAATTGTCTCGGCTAGCCACTCAGCTAAAGTAAGCTAACAGCTATAATGCTACATACCTTCAAAGTCTTCCCTTTATCCACAACGATCATCTTATGACTCAGGACTTTCTGTACAGCTCGCCAAGTATCCATTCTTGTGAAATATGAAATCCGTTTCCATAAAACCAGAATACTTTCCTCAATATGTCAACATGTATTTAGTCCAACCAACACGTAACGTAACACACAGGGAACAGACCATATACGGTCCGTTTACGTCATTTCCTGACCTGCACGTTCATCTATGGGACACGTGACTGTTTTGTTTACGTCCGTGAGCTCCTCCTGTTTCATATGACACCACTCACCAGCCAATCAGTGCTTATGCACATGCCTCCAAAGCCAATGAGGACATGTGACCGACGACAACGACAACGTTAGTTTGATTGACAGCTGTTCCAGCCAATGGAAATTTTCAGTGAAATGACGTTGATAATCTTTTAGCCAATAGTCTGAGATTTCCAACAGTGTGACTTCAGTTTGGTTGTCCATAAACAAACGGTATTAAACCCATAGACTGTGAATATATTTCTTTTATACAGTCTATGGATTATACCCAGGCTTTTTTCAGTGGGAACTTTTTTTTTCATGGACATATCTGTTGAAAAATAACTCATTTTTTGGTCTTTGGACTCCAAATTTGGACTGCACGAAGCCAAGACCTGTGGCTGTGGCCTCATTGTGTCTATATCCTGCTGAGAGGTCCCTGAATGTCTGTACACATGTCATTGTAAAGGCAAACCTATGGGCGAGTAAACAACCCCATCATTGTAACCTCTGCCACTCTTTGTCAGTAAGTCACAGAATCACACAGACACTTTTACAAGAATCCTGAGAGTGTTTCCTTTCCAATGATACCAGACACATCTCTGAGTCTCAAACTATGTGGGATCTGTGCTGCTCACAACTTGGGCATGTCGTTTAGGCAAAAAACATAAAAATAGGTGAGTGTTTGAACAGGTTAAAGTTAGTATAAGATAAGGTAACTGCTTCCAGCATTGATCCTGAATGTTGGCACCAGACACTAGATTAGTTGCTGAGATAATGTATTTTTCTCTGGACCACACCAAACAAGTTCTATGCATTGGTTGGCTGGTCATTTTCCATTACGTTCTTTTGGACTGCAGAATCGTATTATATTGTACCACATTAGAGCAAAATGCAAGTAAAAATGAGCGTTCCTGTGACAATACAGTTCTATGTAGGACCCACGAGCTGACACTGAGACAATGGGTAGTGGAAAAAAAGAGATTTATTTAGGTAAGGGTTAAGAGCTGGAGGTTGCACACAGTGTGGAGAAGACACTGGTGAATAAATGATACAATAGACAACACACTAGAGTTAATGCCACTAGATGTTCCACTAGAAAGTTTTTTTTTAGCAGTTTAGCACATGGAAGAGCTGACACAATCTGGCGATGAAGGTAGAGAAGACAAATGTTCTTAGATGGGAAGCAGGTGTGCAACAGGCAGCAGCTTCACTCAATCAGGAAAGCCACACCCAGCCTCTGAAAGAGAAGTCAAGCAGACAAAAACACAAACACACTGAAAACAAATCCACAGTCATGACAGTGCTGTACGTGTCCTTTTACATCTCACAGAACTAACGAGCTTCCATTTCTACAAATATAACAATAAACACTCTGATGACTCTGAATGATGAGTCAATATGTAACCCCCCCCCCCCCCTCCATGTGTTTCTGTTCCAAATTTGCTGAAATTCCAAACCTAGCCTCTATAGGCTGATTTTCCAGTTCTGGGAAGATCATCAGTGAATGAAGACAATGCAGATTTGTCTTGTTTTCTCCCTTCAAAGCCCACTTAAAAATTATTTCTGATATCAGTTCCTCCACTGAAGTTATATCTGGCTGCTGTCCTGGTGCACATTTTGGATAAAGAGAGAAATAAAAAGGAGTCTTGGATGTAATAACACTTAGTAAAAAACAGAAAATTATTGATAGAGTCCAGGAAACAATCTGCCGTTTGACAGATAAAACAGACTTTTGCTTTGTTAATGTAGCAAGTAATAAAGAACTGTGTTTTTACATGCTGATTTTCACACCTTCTTTAGTTTGATTTGTCCTGGCTCAATGTGGCATATAAGGAGATGAGTTGTGAAAGAAGTCTTCACATTCAAATACATGCAAATATAACCTCAGTTGCCTCATTTCCACTCCTACAATTAGCCAGCAATGGATGAAGATGCTTTTAACCAGCTGTTTTCACAGCCTGCTCCACCACTCTGTACACCTGTCAGTGAAATAAAACAGGGAAGAAGTGCTGTTTCACATGATTGTGTTACACTGGTGAGGTTCAGATGTTATTATGTGTGACCACTACGCACGGATGAGCAATTCTTTGTATCGTTCATATTCATTTCTCACATGGACCTGTAAACCAATCATTAGTTTGTAGCGCTCTGTCTTTACAAGGTATCAGGTGTGACACAACTAAGGATAAAATAACCCCACAACCTATAATAGTGTGCAGGTGTGAGGTTGGGACTTGTAGCCTATAGCAACCAAGTTACATCTCTGTCTCTCTCCTCTGCTCTCTGTCTCTGTGTCATGGATGTATAAAGAGCAGCAGGTCTGTATCTCCTATTTGACTTTTCTTTTTAATCAATTTTACTCTAACTTTTAATAAACCCCTTCTCTCTTATTTCACTTATTTAATCATCTTATCTTTAACTTATTTTTTACTTATTTTATTAAAATTTTCTAAAAAATGTTTTCATTCTTATTTTCTCTTGCATACATTGTCTTTCAATTTGTTTTATTCCTTTTCTTTATGTTGTCACTTGTTCTGTCTTATTATCAGCTTGTCAGTTAAACTCATTGTAAAGCACTTTGAACTGCACTAGCCTGTATGAAAGTTGCTATATAAATAAAGTTTGATTGATTGATAGTTTCTTTTATTTATTTATTTTGAGCATGTTAACAAAATCAAATGCATAGGCAGCAAAATATAACAAAATAGAAATGACAGCAACATTTTAGATAAACAACAAAATAATAACCATTTCATGTTGGAAAAGGGTGTAGGATGAAATACAGAACTTTTCCCCTGTTTAAAAACTCTAACAATCAAATCAAAGCTAAAAAACATTCCAAATAACACAAGAGAATAAAGAAATAATAACTAACAAAAAGTCACACTGAAAAATCATATTATTCCAGTCCACCTCTTTGTTCATCCTTTTTTTTCATCTCCACCTCATCACATCACCTTCAGATCACTTTAGAAAAATGTGTACATCTGGTCTAAACAATGCATGAGGTGTATGTATGTATGTGTGTGAGTACTCCTTGTTTATGCATGTCAACCACTGGAATATGATAATAATTCATCTCCCATGTTAGACAGAGGCAGTGATCTTCCTCATGGTAAAAACAAATGGAATGAGAAGTTGATGCAAAGTCAAGCAGTCATTAGACAGTAAAGAGGAAAAGAAGGTGTTGGGGATTGGTGTACAGATGTCTAGCAGCGGTGATATATGAGGGATCTGTGAAAAGCGGTGGTGGGAGCTGCCAGACAGTGGCTAAGTGATTAGGGACGTGTGGCGTAACCCTGCGCCATATTTAGCCGCGGCGGGGCGCCCCGTCCCCTGCCGTCTCCCCGAGGCCCAGTGCCAGATGTCGAAAGCTGCTGCGGCACGCCTGGCAGAGCAGGCTGGCAGCAGGGTGGCACAGCAAGCCTGGGTACAGTGAGGATAACACCGTCCCCATGCCAACTGCTGTTCACTCACTCATTTATAGAAACACACACTACAATCAGCACAGTGATAATACTTGTGTTTTATTCACATGTAGAAAAGTTATTGCCAACTCAGCGTGGTCCACTTCTCATAAGATACTTTTCATGATATTACATTTTTCTAGATTTGGTAAATACTATGTTGTTTATTGACTTAAACTAATGAGATATATGCATAGTTGGTTGCCTGAGGATGGTTCTGATCAACCACTGGTCCAGATGTAAATGGATACTAACAGATGTGGATTCACTCATGAAAATGATTCAAACTTAGCTACAAACACGCTTATCCCCAAACTTTCCAAGAGCAAGAGTTGTTAGTTAGTTTTCTTTTAGATGAACAGAGTAAGTCATGTAAACACAAGCACATGCCCCAAAATGTACACAGTAAGGAGAAAATGTGCTTTGTGTTCAATCTCAATGCAGCTCAACACAGGACTTCTTAACCTTTCCTCTGGCGACACCCACAGTTGCATTTGAACAGAGAAAAATATCCAAATCTAATACACAGATTCTCTTATGATTTGGTCAGCACATTTATATTTTATGGAAGAGAAACTTTTGATTTCAATGATGTTTTGTCATGCATCCCAACTACTGAAAACTGCTTGTAAAAACAGTTTGGTGATGGAATGTCAAGCTCCTTTGTTCACTGGATATCTCCACATTCATCATCCAGACAGGATTACATCCTTTAACACCACTCTCTGAACCACAAACTCGCAAACTTTACATTTTTATCCCACCAACTGGCTTTAACAATAATAGAATTATGCGTAGAGTTGTATGTAATGCTTATTTTCAAAAATAATTCATCTTCAAATACTATGCCCCATGACCTAGACAGTTATTGTCAAAACTTTGATGTGCAGAACAACACTAGAGTGAGAGTTCTGCACGGAAACTTTTGGCAGTGCACCACTTAGCAGTAGCATGCTCATGGGTGTGTGCTAACTAAGCTAACCAAGGTAGCCTGGTTACCCATAACGCTGACCAACTGCAACAATGTTATTAATATATGCTCTGTTATATCCAAATGATAGTGTGTCCCCTCCTCCCCGTCCTCCCTCTGTGATGGTCGGCTTTTCGGAAACATGTCTTAAAAAGTATGAAAGAAAAAGTAATGGTTTGGTGCATCTGACTGATTTTATTTAAGAAGGAAGTCCCTTTAGATTGAAATCTCCTCTTTTCTGAGGGAGACCCAGCCAAGACTTCACACTAGTTACAGTTGAAGTAGAAATAAAACACAAAAGATGAGGACACAAGAAGAAACTAAATCCAGCTCAAATAAGGCAGTCCTCCTTCTCAGTTAAATGGATTAGCTTGGACATTATTCAGGCCGTTCTCATCCTCTGTTTGTATGATATCATACCAAAAGTAGTGCACTACTGTTCATATGATATCATATCATATGATGACTGATGTAAAGTCTTGTTTCACAGCCTTATTATTATCCTCATAGTGTGTATCTGAGCTGCAGAGCTAGCAGAGACTGTAGACAACTATGAGCAGAAGATTTGTCACATGAACGTTTTTTTCTCTTTTTATTCCTCACAACGTTCGCTGAGGATCATGGGTAGGCTAATGTAGCCACTGCTGCTATTGCCCAACATTTTGAAATAATTCCAACCGATGGTCAAAACATTCACCCAGTATTTTGTTGAATTATCCAAGACACTTATGAAGAAATGTTGAAGATATAAATAAAATCATCAGTCTTTTCAGGACTTATAAAAACACAACAAGGGTCAAATCTCCTGGTTAAATGTTGAATCATATAGCGATGCGTTTATATTTTTAGTACTAAATAATATTTGAATCAACAGATTACATTTCAGGGCTATTTTAAGAACTGCCTTGAGACTTGTCAGGCGCACTGATCACTCATGTTACTGCATGTATTTGAATTCGTATGATATCATACAAAAAGTAGTGCACAACTTTTCATACAATATGATACGAACAGAGGATGAGAATGCGCTGCATTACTAGATTATTAATAGTGAAGCATCAGTGTTAGAGCAGCATGTCACTGTTGTAGCTGCTGGAGGTGGAGCTAGTTTATACTACTTTATACAGTTAGCTAGTTTACACTACTTTAGCTAGTTTACACTACTTTATATACAGTTAGCTAGTTTACACTACTTTATATACAGTTAGCTAGTTTACACTACTTTAGCTAATTTACATTACTTTATATACAGTTAGCTACTGTAGGTTACACTACTTTATATACAGTTAGCTAGTTTACACAGTTAGCTAGTTTACACTACTTTGTATACAGTTAGCTAGTTAACACTACTTTATATACAGTTAGCTAGTTTACACTACTTTATATACAGTTAGCTAGTTTACATTACTTTATATACAGTTAGAGCATAAATCAGCATGACACAGCTGTCAGCAGGTATCCTGACTCCCTGCAGACACACAAACCTTATTTTCCTTTTCCTCTGCAGCACAACTAAACTGTTTCACTAATAGTTTCGGCCAATGAGCCATTCTTGACATTTTTCTAAATAAAAGACTACAATGTTATTTTCTACCATTCTTTTTTTCCGCTTTATAAAAATTGTAGTGAACTGTGACGCCTACACTGAGGTACATACCCAACTGTGAATTTTGTGTACCATCACACTTTTAACAGATATGGAGCAAACTAGTTTCAAAGTAGATGATAGTTAATTTTGAGTTGATCGTATAACTGAATAATCAAGTAATCACTTCAGCTCTAATCATCAGTATGTCAGCTTTATTAAACACATGTGGTAGAGCGCAATAAACCACTATTTTGACTTTCTCTTCCAGGAAACAAGAAATAACAATAAAAAGATCACCGGTTCCTTAATTGGCAAAAATATTATCAACAGATAAAAACCTCAATCATGTGAACCCTAATAAACATGTTAACATAGAGGCAGACATACACACACATACACACACACACACACATACACACACACACAGAAACAGTCTTAACTCACTGATCTCCCTGCAGATGTGGCGCTAACAAGTGTCCCCCAATTAGTCATTCTCTCTACCTCTGCCTGCTCCCCCTTTTTTTGTTCTTTCTTTCTCACTCTAGGACACTCTGCCGGAGGCTGACCAAGATAAAGTTTTGACTGGCAGGACCATTTGTTTTAATCAGGTGTTTGCAGATGCTTCCCTGACCTCCATTAGTTGAAGTTTTAATTGAAATTAACCCCCACTACTACCCCAATTAACCCACGTCCCCCATGACTGGCGCCCGCCCTCATCCCGAGCATCTGTTTCGGGACGGGGGGAATGGGAGATGGAACGGGGAAGTGAAGGGGAGTGGGTAAGGAGGGTGGGGGGGGGTTAGCACGACCGCCGAGGATGCAGTGTTGTCACCCGAGGAGAGGCGGCATCACGTCGAGTGCATGCCGACTGTGCCTGGCTCTCCATGAAGCCCCGGGGGGCCTTCTGTCTCTCTGTCTATGACATCCCAGCAGCGAAGCTACACATGGCTTAGTCTTGGCCAGCGGGAGGTGGATGGGGGGGGGGGGGGGGGTTTGTGTGGGGTGTGGGGGGTGGAGCAGGTAGCTAGGTATAGAGGGATGGGCCTACAGGAGGGAGGAAGATGGAGATGTCCCACAGGGAGGGAGGTGGGATGGGGTTGGGGAAAGTTGGGAAGATGAGAGAGTGAAGAAGTAGTGGAGGATGGGGGGACAGAGAGGGAGGAGGAGGTAATTACTGTACAGCGTTCTTTCTATCTTAAGCCTCTCCTGCTGGAGATAAGAGTGTGTGGATAGAGTGTGGAGTGTGTGTGTGTAGCCTCCAGCACCTGTTTCCTTGCCTGTGGAAGGTCTAGAATAAGGAAGCTGTCAAAGTGGCCCCTCCAGCCCCGAGCTGAGACTATTGAGTGTCTACATACACACACACACACACACACACACACACACACACACACACACACACAGAGAGAGACACTGGAGTATCATTGTTTAGCCTTTCTCTATGCCTGGAGAGCATTTGTACAATTAGAGCTTTAAAGTGACTATAGTCAAAGCACAAATGTACAATCAGTGGGACAGTAAAAATATGGACCACTACTGTGACTGAAGCAGTTTAAAGGGATATTCCAAAAATCTTAATTTTGCCTGTGGGATGTGGGAGGATTTAAAAAGTTTGTATCTTTCTACCTCAGAGTTTGGATTCACAGCAGCTACTATAGATTCTAATAGTGACTCAATGTGATAAAACACCCATTGTAATTTCTAGAACCTCTCTTACAGCATAACTTTTCTGTAGTTATTCAACATTTCAGTCAGATTTTCAATGTATTCCTTTAAATATGTCATATAATAAGATAAACCTCAAGTACAGAAACCCTGGAATTTAGATTGAGAACCTTATACTTTGTGTTCTGAAGATTAAATGAGTGATGAATCAAATTGATGCATGTAGTATTGAGCTATAGGTAATTCTTAGCATGTTCATTTGGAGAAATTAATCTTATGACCAATATCCAAACCTCTACTGTACCTCAGGTCATCAGTTCAGCCATTATATTTCCAGGCATGATTTGTGGCACCTTTAGTGTGCAGAAACTTGATGGTGATAACTCTGGTGACTTCTTCCTCCATTAAATCTGCCTCACACATCTGCAGGAGAAAACATAACAAGCACTTAAAATATCACTTGGTCATGTATACAGCTTAGAGCCCTGGTTGAGAGATTGGCTTAACGGTTATACTGAATAAATTGATATATACCAAATGCATTATTATTTAAACAGGTACTGTACTTGCCACTGAGGTAGGCCACCTATTTAAAGAAAACAAGTAAAACAAAATCACTTAATTATACCAGATAGACCAAAAATAACAGAGACAATAAGCATTAAATGAAACGGTTATTTTCACAGTACTTCCTCACTTCTACATTATATTCCAAGTGGCTGGAGCAGAGAACATGAAGCCTTGTTTTCCATCTCTATACATTTAGATACATTTACAAAAATAAACATATTTACCTGGAAAGGCCTTTTAAATATAAATATACCAATCATTGAGACCTTGCACAAATCCAATGCGTACCACACAGCCTCAAACACAATAAGAGGTTTGAATTGAGTTACAAAGCTCAAAGGGCCAGGGATCGACATCAGATGCATGCAGAGGAGCAATGCTGCTATTTCTAATCATCTAATAATCCTTGTTGCCTAACTCCCTGTTGATTTTCCTACTTCTGCTGCTCATTTCTTCACTGGTAGAAAAACAATATCTTTCTTCCGCCTTTCATAAAAAACAAACAACAAAACAAAAGAGTGTCCTGCCCTTCACCTGAAAAAAAGAAAGAACCAACTGGAGGGTGTGGGGTTGAGGTTGGGAAAAGGTGGAGGTGGTGTTGAGTGGGTTAAGGAAAGGGGCCGGGCAGGGACGGTGCCCTGTGAAGGACAAAAAGGCGAAGGACCTGCCCCCTGCCTACTGTCGCCATCCAGAGCCATCCCTCATATGGGACCCCCCAATGGTGGCATGTCCATGTCCTACACACACACACACACACACACACACACACACACACACACACACACACACACACACACACACAGGAACTGTGCCACTGTAGGCCTCTGGTCTCCAGCCAGACTCTGTGCAAGAGATGATGTGTGTGTGTGTGTGTGTGTGTGTTGGATGGGGGTGTGGAGTGTCAGTCCCAGGGTGGAATATACCCTTGAGCAAGGTGGTATTACACTGTGGCTTTCTCCTTAGCTGGGTTATTCCTCAGTGCTGCTATTAGAATCATAATTGAGTCTAAAAGATGTGACTTTTTTTCCAGCTGAAACACTTTACATATCAGGCAGGACAGACAAAGAGATTACAGTTTCAATTAAAGGTTAACATTATCAAAGCCAGATTACTCCACAAAGAGGCTGTCCTCTGTGGGTGCTCAGAAGCCACAGCAACAGGGAAATCATACAGTAGGGTGACCAGGAGAATACCATCCAGTATAGTAACATCATCCAATGAAGATGAATAGAGGTTTGTGTAAAGGCAGGTGACAAATGAAATGAAAAACTAACTAAAGTGTCTTAGTAAGGTGTTGGGCCACTACATGCTGCCAGTACAGCTTACTTAGCATTGATCCTATAAGTCTCTGAACTGTACTGGATGGATGAACACCAGTCTTGTAATATTAGGTTGATATCTGATGACTATGAAGGCATCATCAAACTATTCATTGTCAAATTCAAAGACCACTTTATTGTCAGTTCTGCTACATGTACAGGACATACAGAGGATTGACATTGTGTTTGTGTCAGACTCATGGTGAGGTAGACTCTGGATGTGGAGATCCAGTGACCCCTCGTGTCCTATGGATGGACTATTGTTAAAAACACTGATGAAATTCAACTGGCGCTTGTAAATGGAATACATTTATTGTCGTCAATTATTTATACTGGTGCATATAAGAAATGACCCTAACCCTAGTCCTCTAAACTGATATCTAATTTTAATGGCTTTGATGGTTTTAAACCAGCAGGTTAACATATAGGTCCAGATTTTTTTATTATTTCTGTAAGTGCATTTAAGATATCTGTCTTTCAAGCTGACAGTCAGTGGCCATGATGTTTTTATTGGAAATGTGTGGATGTGCAAAGATGCTATTAAACAATAGTATTTGAATTTAACATCCTCTGTGTTGATTCCACATTATTCTGTGGTTTTACATTTGAATATCCATTATTACAACTTCAATATGAACAAGAATAAGCATTTAGTCAAGATTAATCACACCAAATTTGTTGTTCTTAATCGATTGACAGCCCTAATATATATATATATATATATATATATATATATATATTCTTTTTAAAGGCGGATCTGTATTCAGTCTGACTGGTTTGGTCTTCTAATTATGATTTTTTGTGGATATTTTGCCTTAATTTGATACTTGCCAGACAGGAAGCAAGAGGAATGACATGCAACAAATGTCTCCATCCACTATCAAAACAGCAACTTTGCAAATGACAGAGCCTTAGAGCACTTGTGCATGTGTAATCAAACTTTGATTGTATATTGACTATGACCACAATCGCTTCTTTACCTGGGCTTGGTTTAGAAGGCCCCTTTGTACACATTGTCTTCCTAATGGAGGCCCCAGAAATCTCTTATGGTTCGTTTCAGAGGGCAACGACAAGCCTCCATGAATACTTCAAATGAACCTGTGAGAAAGCTGTTGTACAATAAAAGGAGCACAGAGAGTTGAATTTTGTTTAAAGTGAATGTAGAGTCAGATCCATGCACAGTTTATGTGAACCTCCTGCACGAACACACACACACACACACACACACAAACACGCACTCTCTCTCTCTCTCTCTCTCTCTCTCTCTCTCTCCTTCTCTATGTAATAGATGAACTTACCTGCAGATGCTTTCCCTGTTCTTGGAATGAATCCCAATCAGGGGTTCCCATCGCCGCGGCTACATCCATCGAGGAACAAATTACAGTTGGGGATTAGGATTGGGGGGGGGGGGGCAACCCAGTGTTTTATCAGTGGGGCCGTGTTCCGTCTGCCGAGCCGCTTATATTTCAGGTAAACATAATCCAGATTCGGCTCTGGCGGGGGTAGATTCAATTAAGATACAGAGACAACTTTGTTAATGCGGCCGTATCTTAATACCCTGGCCACAGCTTGTAATGAATCTGGGCTCAGGGTGGGAGCTAGGAGTCAGGGACAAGGGAAGAGGACTGAGTGTGACAGTATCCTGTGGCGGTGGCTGCTGGAGTTACAGTCATCAGGCCTAGGCTTATACTGTATGGGTGGGGGAAACTTTTAAAATGCTGAGTGTTTTCAGGTTTGTCTTCTTAGATTTGATTACAGGAGAGAACTTCTGATACCATTAGTGTTTCCTAGATATTTTACATCAATGTATCAGGCTTTATAACATGGTTAGACTGACTGATCACTCCATTTCCATGAGTTATTCACAAGGTCTAAGTCCCACAGTATAGCATAATGAATGAAGATGCTTCCTCTCACTGATACTTCTGCAGTAGCAACGTTTATCAGTAAGGTAATGCTTTGACTTTTACCTCAGTCACTCCTAACTCTTAAAGATTACAAACTAATCATACTGCTTATGTCTGTCTGATTGTGGATGTGGTTAGCCTAGTCCAGGGATGTCCAAACTACTCCATAAAGGGCCATGGGCCTGCAGGGTTAGGGTTAGGGGGTCAAACCTGGTGTGCTCCTGCTTGATTGGGATGACATGCCTGACCTAGCCTAACATAAATACTTGTATGAGGGGGAAATAGATAGGCTGGTTCTATCCAAGTTCAAAAATACACCTTTCAGAACAGTTTTTGTCATTTAATCCCTAGACATACATGGTTTAAGGGGGTGTTACATGCTAGAACTATGTATTGATATGTACTTCAGTGTTGCAGTGTAGGTTGCCATATGTGGAAAGTGAGCACAGGTTTTGATCTCACTACAAACCTGATGGTACCAAACATGGCAACCTCAATGTGACAGCAAGACTTAAGTCATTAAGCAAATACCTTAACTCCCTTTACTAACATTTGTATTCTTATTCTATTGAAGTCTGGATTAAACAACCAGATGCAATGTGTAACATAGCAAGCTGTACCATCCAGACCTCTCAGGTGGTCTGAGACAGATCTGCTTCCTGTCCCCTGAGTCAAAACTAAATTTGAAGAAGCAGCATTCATTTTTATGCTCCACAAACCTGGAACAAACTCCCAGAAGACTGCAAGTCTTGGTTCTTTTAAATCATGACTTTTCTGTTGGTGACTGCTTTTTATTAAAATCCAAATTTTAGCTTTAATATCTCACACTGTAAGTATTTCATTCTCATGTTTTGTCCATCTTATTCTATTTTAGCTTCATTTTATTTCCAATTTAACACTTTTAATTGTATTTACACGTATACTGTCTTGACGTATTCAATGATTTATGTAAATGGGATTGCCTTGTTGAAATGAGCTATACAAATGAATGTGCCTTGCCTTACCTTTGAGTTGTCGGCAGCCATAATTCTCTTTTTAGGGGATCTTCTCATCTCTCACTCAGAAAGAGGGGGAATAAGCAATACAAACTGGTTCACAAGAGACACAACATACTGTACTACTACACTTGGTATATAATGTTTTGTATCGTACATTTAGACTTCTGAGAGCCATTTAATCATGCTTTCAAATGCTTGCGAACTGAAATCGTGACTAAATTTAGACAGTTTATTAAATAAATGAGTGTTACATTTCAGTTGGAAAAAAAGAGATGTAAACAGAAAGCCCAAAGTTCAGTAAGCCTGGAATGGAGTAACAGATGCAAATTTCATTGTCACTAAAAGTCACAATGACCTTTTGCATCTCTTGGAAAATGCCATCAATTTAAAAACAAAACAAACAAAAAAAAAGAAAAAAAGAAAAGAAACCCAAATCCTGAAATGCATATAACATGACAGCAGTTCAGCTCACCCAGAGTGAAGAACTGATCATTACTAGAGATTACAAGAAGGAAAGTGGATCCATTCTTCAAAAACAGTAGTTGTATTTAAATGAGGAATTAGAATATGTAACTTTATTGTTCTACTGTCCTCTTCTTCACTGACATACACCAGCTGGGATTCCAATTTCCAATTCAAATCTACTTTGCCCATTTTCACAGGCAGCAGTGGTATTAAGATATGAATTGACAAGATTATCTATTTAAAGTCTACTATCACTCTTAATGTAACAACTTTACTGAAAGCTCTGTATGTAGCTAAACCCAGAATTAAGTCAGTAAAATATCTTTTTTTTTGCCCGAACTATGCTGAAACAACAATTTGACATCATCTGATTTAGTGAGCCAACAGATGAAGACATTTCCTGAATAGCATCTACAAGAAGTGCACAATCCCAAAGCATGTTTGGTCTTAAAGTCTGGGTCACTAGCTCAACAATCCTTCCTCAGTATCAGCTGAGAGACAGCCACCCTGAGACCCATGTGGTGAACAGACAGCCTAACCAGAGCATATCTCATCCCTCTGGATGTTAATATTTATTGACGGCACTAGGCTGGTGTTAGAACATTAAAAAGGGGATCGGGAAGAAGGGCTCTGTGGACTTAAGCCCTGGGAGGCCACGGCGACTCAAAGTCTTATTCAGATGATGTGCCGTGAGATGCTTGTCCTTGAAGAAAGGGAATTAGTGTCTGTGGAAGTCAAAGGGAAAATAGAGAGAGTGAGAGAGAAAGAGTAGAAGGGGATGGGGGGGGGGGTGCAAGACGTCTTCACGCAGGGAGAGATGATGCAAAGAGTGCTGGCTGGTACAAAAGTGCTACCACAGGACCGAACAGACAATCCCCTCTCCAGGAAACGCAGATCAAAGTGGATTTAAGTAGTCAGGACTTGTTCCGTGCAGTTCCAACCAGCAGTCTCGACCCCGTAGCCATACTTTTCCTCTCTGTGTTAAGATCAGTTAGGAGGGGTGACGAAGCTCCGGAATTGAGTCATGGCAAAATTTGACGGAGAGGCCCAGGCGTTTCTAAGGAGCAAGCGATGCCATGTGACATTGTAGAGCTTGTGTAGATTGCTTGTCATGACTTGGAGATGCTGGGAAATACATTTTAATCACATTAGAGTATATATGAAGCTGAATGCAAACTTCAAGCCCCCAGTGTTTTTAACCATCATTTAAATTATATTCTTTTTGCTGGGTGTCTGTGACAATATATAGTAAAGTACAAGGAATAAAGCCATTATTAGTGAGATAGTCTGCATGAATTTGACTCTGTATCTTAATTACTGATGAAAGACAGAACACTTAATGCTGTGGTTTGAACATGAATCCTCCATCACCAATGCCCATTTGCCCATATGTACAATACAGTTTTATGGGCTGTACTGCTTCCCCAAAGGACAAATTCTCCCCTAGAATCCTTACATACACTTTAGGGTTTGTGCTGTGAACTGCTGTGATTTACTTGTCTACCTGTCAACTTCAGCTGTTGATAGAAAGGTTTGGGTATGTATGGTTAAGAGTAACATTGACTTTTGGTAGGAAACTAACAGTGGTTGTGTTTTTTTGACTGATCCATCCTCCTTAAGGTTTTGAGGTTATAAAACAATGCCATCCTATCACATTGTTTCTGACAGTCAAGAGTTCTTATTCACACTAGAGGTCACAGTAAACACAGGTAATCTTTTTGCTTGGGAGGACAGTATCACCAATAAACCATAGCAACATGATGGGCTGATCACACCAATCAAATCAGCTAACTTGGTTTCTTTTTTCAAACTGGAACATTTTACGTCAAACCCTAACCCAAGTTTCTCAATAAACTTAAGGTGAAGACCATGCCACATCAGTTCAAAACTCGATAATTAGCCTGATGAAATTGCCATTTCATTTGTTGAGACTCGATATATGTTCATGTTAGCTGATTTCTGTTTGCGGACTGTCTTTTTTTGCCCTGGCCAGTCAGTAGGCCCTGGTACTAGTTGCTAGGAGCAGTTACCACAATGATCAAAGACATATGTAGACTTAGCTAACTATCTACAAAGAAGGATGACTTCTCCAGTCATAATCCTTTCTGCAAAGCTCTGATTGGATGATTGTTTAGACGTAGAAATGGAACCAGAGAATCTGGACCCAGGCTAGAAAACTGAAGCTGAAGCTATTTTTCTTAATAAATCATTTAAACACATCTTGTCGGTGGTGTGGGTCCTTGCTAGGGAATTGTGGAGTTTGGACAAACCCCAATCTTTTTACCATCCAGACCACTTGTCATTTGCTGATTGGGTTGTAGATGCAATTGATTTGGACGTCTTCCAAACAAATAGTGTCCATTCGTCAAAAGATGGGGCCAGTTGGTTGCCTGTACTTCTGAAATGTTAATAAATTCCTTTAGATTTGAACTACATATTATAGATGATGATAGTACGTGCAGTATAGAGAAAACAGACACTACCCAGTGAGGCAGACTATGCATACAGTAGACTGTACATTTGTAAGTATAAGAAAGATGTGTAAGAAGTCTGCATTAGAAACAAGAAGTGGCAGGAGATTATACATCTGCACTGCCTCACATTTAACAGAGGACTCTATTCGGCACAGTACAAGCTGGCACGACAGCATAGAGATAGAGAAGAGTATAAGGACCGAAGCCGTAACAGAAACACAGATAGTGAACAACAGAGACGGCTGAAAAGGCTGATAGAGACAGTATAATGTTGGGAAAGGGGAAGCCAACAGAATGCATATCACCCGAGGAAGCAGAGAAATATAAGAGGAAGAAGCAAAGACGAAGACACAAGGAGGGAAGGAGGTGATTTATTATTTGTCTTGATATATGGTGTGATCGCAGGCATTCAATTTGTTCCCAAGCGAGGGCAGAGCAGTGACAGTGGTGGTGTGTAGGTATGAGAGGACATCAGCACCATAGGGAGAGAGACGCCAGTCTCCTTTCTCCACTCTACAAACAACACTACATAATTAATACATTTTTTCCTCTCTTTGTCAATGATGTACCGTCATTTTTATCCCTCCAAAATCCAAAAAGTGTTATCTTACTCTAAGCAGTGCTGTACAAGACCTGAATCACCTGCAGCACACTGATAGTACAGTATAGAGAACAGAAACACATTCAGAAACTAGAGGTGGGTAATACCATTAAATTTGGTTGCGATTTGATGCCAAATAATACCAGGACTGGAATCACGATATTGACGCTGATACTGATCTGTACTTATCTGTATGACTATAATAAACTTATTTACTAAATAAATAACTCATGAATTTGTTTTTCAATTTATTTTGTCCTGTGAATGACTTAATCCCAATGTTAAAACTCAAGTTGAATTCTTTGAACTTCCAAGGTGCTTCCAAGTGTAGCATAAAAGAAAGTTTACATCAATCAATCAATCAATCTTTATTTGTATAGCGCCAAATCACAACAAAGTTATCTCAAGGCACTTTACACATAGAGCAGGTTCTAAACCAAACTCTTCAGGTTTTAACTTTAAAGGGACCCAACATTCCCACATGAGCAACAGTGGCGAGAAAAAACTCCCTTTTAACAGGAAGAAACCTCAGGCAGAACCAGACTCAGAAGTGGGCGGACATCTGCCTCGACCTGTGCTCAAAACACAATTTAACATAGTACAAATACATCTATTTTATATTTAATCTAGTATTAATACTTGAAACAACAATTACTTTTGGTGATTATCCTCCTGCGACTCTGCATCCTCATATCGGGAAAATTACATTTTGGGTTTGCTGGACCTCATACTTCATTCTGCTTACATTTGTTGTGCCACCTAGTGGTAACAAAAGCAGTCAGAAGTACTAAACCATTTTATGGTTGAAACTTTATTATTGCTTAATAATGTTTGTAGTTTGATATGCTATACAAATTTGACTAATTTTAGTTATAGCAGCATGCTACGGCACTGCTAATCAGGAAGTACTCGTTTGAGGACACTCCGACTTCATTATCATTCGGGCAAAAGGAAGGTGTACATGTAAGGAAATACACAGTTTTATATACTGGTGAGTTAATTATAACAGTAAAATAAACCCATTGTCCCCATATGAGGACATTATTTTATTCAAAACGACTTCCTGTTCAGTGATATTGCTTCATTTTTGTATTTATCAAGTCTCGGGTCTCAAGAGGTTATCAATAGGTCTTCTTGTGGTACTTCACATGGACATGTTTCTTCTCTGGACAGTGTTTGTCATTATTTCACACATGACTATTGTCATTTCTTTTTGACAGTAGTTTAATATTACAGTTTTCTAGATCTCATTAGATACAGACCATGCTGAGTGGCTGATATCTGTTTTTATTTAAAATACAGTACCATCTGGTCTACTCTTGTCCCTATCCACAGGATGAGGACCACATTGCCCATGCTAGAGGCATTCTCAAACCCTGCATGTGTCAACTTATTCTAAGAGCACTTCATCTCTAAGAAACCATGCTTGGATCCTCCTTAACCCCCACTGTGAGCTCCTCCACACCCAGGAGAGAGAGGGCAGAATCTCCCTCAGTGTGACAAGCTTGTTCTACCTCGCTATCCCCAGGTGGGTTATCCTCTGAAAGCAAACCCCAGGAACATCCCTCTACCCCCCGTCACAGGAGAGAAACTCCCATCTCATGGAAACAGATGGGGGGCCAGAGTCAATCTGCCATACATCTTTCATTCTAGTTGAAGCAGAGATGGCTTCAACTTTACATTCTGACCGGTTGTAGAAAGAATGACAACAAAGATTACACGTGGCTCTAAACCAAAGAGTCATGAGGTACCTTCCTCTTCCTACTACCTTTGCCAACTGCCACCCAACATTAAGCCAAGATCGAGGGAATTCATTACAAATCAACCCCCCAACCCCTTTCTAATGCCCCCACCCAAACCCAGCTCAAACTGCTTGCATCCTGTAATCCGACAGATTAATGGCAGAGCATGAAATGTGGCGTTTACGTTGACAAAAGTTAAATGTTGTAGGGAGGGAGGGGCGGGCTGGCTTTGGCGTGTGGATTACGCCCCGCGAAACCCCCTTAATGCCAGTATAATTTGATGGAGCTGCCAATTTGCTGTATGCGCACTCTCTCTGCCCCACACTTCCCCCCCAGCCCCCACCAAACCAAAGCCGACTTTGCTGCAACACTTCTGAGGAGGATCTGAAGTTCGGAGAGGCGGAGATACATGTTAGGAGGAGGGACAAGCAGCCACAGATGCTGCCTGGGATCCCTACCTCCCCCCAAGCTTAGGATCACAGTGCTAATGTCATGGCAGAATTTATGTCACGTCTGGATTTACATAATCTGAGTCCAAGGTACCACAGGTGTAGATGCAAAAAGTGAAACCTGGTAGAAAAATGATTATTACAAGGCCATCTTAAAAGGAGATACTTGTAGCATTTTAACACCAAAGTTTGACACACAACAACCACATAAACAAAGATCATTTAGAGATATTTAATTATACATTTTTCATCACAAAATCACACCCCCTGTTAGTGTCAAACTGGCTGTTTCTATGATGTCTGTTGATGATAAATATCCATAAATCAATTAAGAAATATAGATAAGGCAGAGGGTGCTTTGAATGAAATGCTAATATCAGCATGCTAACATGCTCACACTGATAATGTTAACATGTTTAGCAGGAAATGTTTATCATGGTCACCTCAATGCTAATTAGTACTAATTACAAGGTACAGATGAGGTTGACAGGAATGTAATTATCAGTAACACTTTTAATAATAACACAATTATTATTATGTTCTTATTATAACAGTGATTATAATTCAAGATTAAATGATTATAATGTATAATGTACTATCCTTATGATGATACTTGACCTTATAAGTCAGTTGCTCTTGATTCACGGGTAAAAACTGTTAAATGTGATGTTTTTAATAAGACATTTAGTTGTTCCCTCAATAAATAAAATACAGCATGTCTTCCATCTCCAATCCCATTCTATTGTTTTGTTGACCTATATCGGTTCACTTGTGAAATGAGTCTTCAGTTTTTAATGTATTTGTACTGTACCTCATATATAAAGCACTGTGATCGGAGGTCTTTGGGTTAAACAGTAGATGCATCACCATCAATTCTACCAATTTGCCACTAAATGCTGTAGGAATCAGCATATTACTGCTGATGATTCAACATATAACTTCAGCTAAAAGAGTGATGAAAATATTCCAGTGACCAACATCATCATTGTTAGTGAGTTAGCGTGATTTTAAGTGTAATCTATGATACATATATGTCCTCTCTACTGTCACACCTAGTATCACTCCTAATCAAGATCTGGAATTACTTAATCTAACCATATATTTTCTAGTATATATATATTCCACATTGGTACTCTGAGAGTATGTGAAGATGTATTAGGAGTAAAAACAATGTAATGACACCAAGATGTTACAATATAGTCGTCATCTTTCATCATCTTTAATTTTAAGACTGCGTACACACTGACAGTAAGGCCAAAGGATGAAATTAATTTGGAAATGTGATTTAACTTAATGATTCCTGAAAGTGAAATTTGGACTTACAGCCCCTCCACCATCCCTGGTTACTCATCCCTTAGTGCATGTTTACAACAGTGGTAAACTATGACTCTAGGACTAAGGCCATCTATCCACCATCCACCCCAAACATAGAAAAATAAAAAGTCATGGACCTAAACATATGGTGATGATAAAAGCCATCCGCTGTACAGTGTACTGTGTTAAGCAGCTGACTCTCTGTGAGGACCAGATGTTACAAGAGAAAGTTCACAAATGCTCTCCAAAATGTTACCAGCCAGCTAAATCCCACTCAGTAACAATATCATCACCACTGTATCCTCCCTAGTTTTGATACTGTTCAAGATTCACTAACACCAGCACATCTACCTCTAAGTAAATTCAAGATGAAAACTGTGGCAATTCAACTTGTACACCCTTGTAAACCTTGTCAATAATGGTCAAAGCTGCATTAGGACCCCAAGGGGCCCCCGGGCACTGAAGCTCAATTCAAGTAAACACATTATAATATAACGCTGCTGTCGGATAATCCTGTAACTCATATTTTAACTCACATTTATATTTTGTTTTGGACATACTAGGTAAGTATTTTTTAAAAAGCACACACATTTATTTTCTCCCATCACTGAGGGCTCTTTTTTGCTCAAGAGCAGCTGGTAGATCCGGCCATGAATAATGAAAAAAATACTGTCCATGTCAGTCTAAACATGCCTGAATATAAGGCATGTCTTAACATGTCTTTTGTTAGTTTTTACAAATACAGTATCATGATTCTAAGAATCTGATCTGGATTTCACTAAGAACTATGATCAAGATCAGAATCAAACCAATAATGTGTAAAAAACCAACCTTGAAGGAGAGGATGGGTTGTCTCAGGTTAATGTCAGGATTTGGGTGAGCCTGTGTGTGTGTGTGTGTGTGTGTGTGTGTGTGTGGTGGGGGTTAAAGCTATAAGGTTCAGAGTCAGGTCAACAATCCTACTTTTACCTCTCAAGCTGTGTCATGATCAGGACATGGTTGTCTAAGATAATCACACACACACACACACACACACACACACACACACACAGACACACACACACACAGACACATTTGCCAGCAATTTTATCAGTGTGTGTGTGCATGTCTGACACAAGTAGAGGCAGGTCAGATCCAATCAGCGCAGTGTAGTCCTGTTCTCTGGCTAGTCACAGCCCACCTCCCTGAAATAATACTCATAATTCACGGGGAGGAGGAGGAGGGAAGTGGGAGGGCGGAGGAGTTTGCTCTTTAGCATCATTCAAAGGACATTTCCAAACTATTGCTCAAAATGACAGAGGGAAGCATGGGGGTGTGTGAAGAAAAGGGGAAGGGGGTGGTGGTAGATGGTGGTGGTGGATGGTGGGGGTGCTCGGAACAATCACACTCATTCACACCTCCGTTGCCAATCCCTTCATCCCCACATCCCTCCCATCCCTCCCCCTCCGAGTCCGCCAATTAATCGCAGTGAAAACATGTCTGATTGAATCTTTTCAAGCAAATCCTCAGGCTTGGGCTTTTGTTGGTCCACTCCTTGTCAACATCCATTAAAACAGGCCTTTAATGCTCCCGCCCCGGCCATCTTCCCCACAAAATATGAAGTGAGAGATGGGGAGGGGGTGAGTGAGAAGGGAAACAGGCAGAGGGGGTGGGGAAGGAGGGGTGGAGGACAAAAACCTCCGGCGCAGACTGATCCCACTGTCTTCAACTTTAATCAACTGTATGCTAGACCGCTCTTCATCCTCCTTTTCTCTCTCTCCCTCTCTCTTGCTCTCTTTCAGTCCCTCCCGGTGTCTCTCTCTCCATCTCTCTCTCTCCGTCTCCCTCTCTCTCTTCCTCTGTCTGCCCAATAATGGGCTGTTTGTAATGCAGGAGGCGAGCTCCACATCAATCATTCGCCCCAGTTTTCACCCCACCGCCATCGCCGCCGCCGCCACCACCTCGTCCTCCGCTGCAATAAATATGCAAATGAGCAGGAGCCAGTCATTGATAATTTCAAGCTCGGCTCACTAGTGTTAAAAAAGGACACAAATGTATTAATTGCCGGCGGCCGGAGGAATCCCATTTTCTGTGGGCATTGATTACAAAATTGGTATGAGCAGCTTTTCTCTTTTTCTTTTTTTTTTCATAAGTTAGGGGCTGGCTGGATGGTGTGTGTTTGTGCTGAAGTGCAAGATGGGGAAAGACAAAGATAGGGTTAGTGATGTCACATGCACAACCCCATCACCAGTAGCAGATACATCAGGTTGTGGCGTAGGTCAGATTCTCACATATACACAGAGTGGCAGATACATGAGGGAGAAGTATTTGTGAGTGTGCAGTATATGTTTGGATTGATACTGAGACTACTGGACAGGCAAACACACACACACACACACACACAATATGCAAGCCCCAACTACCCCCCAAAACACCACCCTAACCCTCAGAAAACAGGGAGTGTGCATGCTTGCTGCACAGCTGGCTGTACTAATGTGAGATTATGTCGCGTGGAGACCCAATTATCCACAATTGATCCCAAACACCTCCTGCTACAGCTCTGAGAGCAGCCGTGTGTAGGTGTGTATGTGTGTATGTGTGTTGTTTGACAGCAGTTACCTCCATGAGGGAGAACACACATGGACATTCTTGCAAACACACAGGAGAGACACACATTTCCCTCAAGGTTAAAGGATCATCAGTTATATTTAAACTGCATGAGCATCATTACCCCAGTTTTTGCCATCATGGCAACTGATTGGGTTGAACATTTCCTCACTTGTTTGAAAAGATTTGTGGAAGCATTGTGCTCTGATACATAAATGCACGAACACCTGTTAGTCTTATCTGAACATCAAGAAAGTATTTAAAGCAGTCAAAATTGCCCCTGCCATCAGTGTTTGAATGTGTATGAATGGGTGAATGTGACATGTAGCATAAAAAGTGCAAAAAGAATCACTATTTTATAATCCAGGTGAAGATTTTATAGAATATGATGAACACAACATGTTTGAATGATGATTTAAAAAAAAGAAGTAATAGACACGTTAAATTTGTACATTTGCATATATACAAATGTGTATCAGCAGTACGAAAAAATAAAAGTGATGCATTTTATTTAAATTTTTGTACACTCTGGGTCACATCAGGAAAAGTTAGACTAAAATAAATGTGTACAGGATGTGTGGGGTCAACTTAATCGATCGGACTCTTGTCAGTTGTCAGAGTCTCAAAAATCACCAGGAGTCTTCAAAGTTGAGTTTTATTTCTGGCAGCAAAACCTGAGACCATCACACAGACAAAGTCTATGATAAAATGATCTACCATACAATGTCATTGTCCCCTTTTTATGCCCCAAAAACTGCTGAGGTCTGTTGTTTCTGTGGAAGAGTACCAACCCCTCCCCAACATTTGACTCATATTCGGGTCATATGTTCAAATATGGTCAACCTGGGTTTTTTTCATACAAGCTCTTGCACCTGGGCCTTATGTCAGCCACTGGCCTTCAAACTTGGAGGGTTTGCTGTTGACGCCTGCTCCTGGCCCCCTCTTGCTCTTGGCCCCCTCCTCACACACACAAACTTTCTGCCCACACCACTGCCTCAGTTCTTCTCCTTTGAAGACAAAGTCCCTTCTTCTTAAGACACTGTTTCAACCTAAAAATATACCATTATGTTTTGCTTTTTTAAATAATAATAATATACTATGATGTACATTTGGTTGTATATTTCACACACATTTTGTTTACATTTCACGTCTGTGGGTTACAGTACAGCATACTCAATCAGTAAGTGCACTCTAAATCAGCAGGTGTGGAGTAAACATATTTCAACTTTAACCCTTCACCTTAATCTCTAGTATAGCCATTATTAAATGTACTTAGCATTATGAGTGTAATTTATACACCACTAGTGTAGCTCTCAAATGAAAAAAAAAAAAAAAAATGGTATTTGATTGTGGGGGCTTGGCAAGGAGTGAATGAGAAAAAATGCAACACACACTGCACCAAGTTCAAGGTAATTATGGCAAAATTAAGTTAAGTAAAATATCATTCAGCTTTATTTCACTTATCATACTGTTTCCTCAATATCCCTTTAGCAAATGTTCCAAGGTCTGGTGCTCAGGCCTGTGGCTCGGGAGTAGAGAGCCTCTGGTCTAGAGATTAAAACATCAAGATTGTGGCTGAAATGTGGTTAAGGGGCAGTGAATGAGTGATGTTCCCCTCTCCACATCATGAGACTCATTGTAACAGTCAGTAACAAGTGAGAATGTCAGAAAGTTTCAATTCTGTAGATAAAAAGCTCCAGCGTGTGTGTGCGCTGTTGCTTAAAAAAAAACAACATGTGTGCTTATGTGTACATATATTCATGCATAATGTGCTTTTGAACGTATTAGTCTGGAGTCTATTTTTGTTTATGTGTGGCTGTTAGGCTGTTGGTACTCCACGCTGAATACGTTTACCCTGCTGCAAACCCCAAGTAGTGCATATGAATCTTACTTTAGTGCTATCAACCTCATTCACAAGTCAAACACATACGGTTTACACACATGCACACACACACACACACACATGCACACACACACACACACGCATCACAATAATAATAAAAATAATAAATCGACACGGGTCCGAGATGGTGTCCAAGGAATCTCATCTCCCCATAAATTATAGCCGTAAACTTTTGCCGCCACGCAGCCTAATTAATTCTCGTGCCGTTACACAAAAGGAAATGTCGAGTGACAAATGGGCGCAGGACTTGAAAGCTGCCAGGTCTGCAAAACATTTTCCACTCCAATTTATAAGCAATTCTTACTGTAAATCATCAACCAGAACTGGCTACTTTGGGAAAACAGGACAACGTGGTAAGTGTAGTGATGAGGGAGAGAGAGAGAGAGACAGAGACAGAGAGCATGGTGGGGGATGACAGGAACAAGTGGACGAAAGACAAAAGAAATAAATACCAACAGGAATGTCAAAATACTTATCCTGACGTTATTATTAGTCTATAAAAATGTGGAAAGACAAATTCTAAATTCGAGCCCTGGGCCACAGATTTTACTAGTGTTCTCACTGCACGTCACCTATTTTACAATGAATGACCTATTTAACAGCAGCTGATGCATGATTGTAGTTGGTACATTGTGTTTACATGATATTTTATATACAGTATATGTTCCTAGCAAACACTGGTGGACAATAACCTGCAGGTGGTTATCAATTTCACACTGAAACACAATGCATTACATCGCATAAAACCAAGGCCAATACTGTTATTTCAAGTATTGGGCAGATATTTAGTTTCATCCTGAATACTGTTATTGTCAAGGCTGAGAAGCCTAAAACTAAAACCCCTCACTGAAACTCAGGTTATTTTATTTTATAGTTTACAGCTTCTTAGGCAGGACAACCAAAGATGCCAACCAACTGGCAGGTGAAATCTGGGATATAGTACAACAATCCAGACTAAAGCTCTGCCAGAGGTTTCTACTGGTTGGAATGGAACAAGCAGTTTAGGATTTGGAAAGGAATGTGATTTTGGATGAGTCTGCAAAACCCCAAATTATGTATACTATGTTATACTGGTGTGTTTTAATGTCCAATACCAGTGTTGTTAAAGCGGTTGAACAATTCAAACACTTAGATAAAAAGCCAATATTAAATGTAAGATTGTAGATTTGCTACACAAAGTAAACACTTTAAACTTTATGCTTTTGATAATTTGTCCAATATGAACATAGTTCTTTGGATACAATGAAACATATTCACAATGAGAGCCTTATTTGTCCTGAGCTAAAGCTATGGGTACATTACAGTAAAAGAGGATTTACATTTATGGGAGTATAAATACTCAGAGATTTCAAACTAATCTGAAGATCAAATAATGTGATATACAATCTTGTGCAAAGTCAACTGTTTGGACTAAGTTTGATGATATAGGTGTAACCCTTTCGCCACCGGCTCATGATATGAGGAACGCTTTCAGATATACTTATTATAGCATTAACCTCATTTCATCTCCAATAATCAATTAAGTGGTGAACAGGATATCTCATTGTATAGTTAACATGTCTAGCTCTTATAATACCCAATGAGAGACTGAGGGAATAACCCTGGCTTTGACAACCACATAAAAATACTACAAAAATGTATGAATGATCTTACTCAGATACTCACTGTATAAATTGACAAATGAAGTTTTGTATTAAAGTAAACAATACATTTTCCACATCAGAAAATAGAAACATTGTATGAAAAATAAAATAAGAAAACCCCAAAATAAAATTGACCCGGAATTGTATTTTCCCAATCTGCTAGTTTACTAAACCTGAGTGTACTCTGTGTTTATGATCTGGTCTTTTAGCAAGCTTGCATTAGGTCGTTGGCGCGCTTTACGTTGGAGCTCATGAAGAAACAGGATGCAGTAATGTTTACCTCCATTAGAAGAGATGAAACAGCTCCTACCGCCTCCCGTCAGGCCTGGCTCAGCCAGCAACAGTTAGCAGCAGACAGCAAGCAGATGGTCCACAGCCTCAGCAAAACGTCCATGTCCTCTCGTTTGTGCAGGTGAAGCGATGTCTGACCGCTCTCCCTCCACAGTGGCAGCTGTGATGAGCTAACGTGGCTAACTAGGGCGCTAGGCTAACGTGGCTAGCTCAACGCTCTCAGTAGCAGAAAAACACGTTATTAATAAACAGTCCCAACTCTGGTAAAGTCACCTCCGAGCTTTTCCTCAGCAGCAAGATTTACATTTACAGTCCAACATGAAAGCCACAATAAAGGAAGAAGCCTGCAAGGACTCTCCCATGAGCAGCTCTGCTCTAATCCTTTCCATCAGTTTTTTCCCTCGTATTCTCACGTGAACACACAGAGGTCAAAATAAATGAAAGTTACTGTTATGCTTTTCTTTTGGTAATGAACTGAAACATTTTTAAAAGTAACTTATACATTTTAACTGTATGTTTTTAAATCACTATTTAAACAGAGATATGGATAATGCTTGACAAATCTTTTAGATGCAATTTGACCCAACTGAATAGAAATATGCACCTGTCAACAATTCACATATTTTAAGTGAGGGACAAAAATACAAAATAACTGATTAAGATCCGGTTATTACATAGGAAAACTGATTGATTATCCCAAATAAAAACCGGCATCATCCTCTGGGGAGCTGGAATGTGATCAGTATATATCATGGCAATTTCCTCTACACAAATTTTATATTCTATTGGTGACGAGAAAGGGAAAATGTAGGAGTCATCGAAAATGATTAGGATTCAACCTCTGGGAGCCATCAAAATCTGTCTAGTAGTTCTTGGAAATATTTTGAATCGGACTGATGTGTAACTGACATTTTTAATGAATAAAGAAGGCCAATTTAATGAATAAATGAAATATCTATACAGAATATGGGGTGGCATGATGACTCAGTGGTTAGCACTGTTGTTTTAATGCAAGAAAGTGTTGGGTTGCAATCCACAAAGTCACTGATCTTTCTATTTGTGTATGTTAAAACATTAAAAAAGCAAGGATCTGCATTGGTATGGGTGCCTTGTTACAGGTATCGGCAAAAGGATGAAAAATCACCAAGAAATGTTTGAGAAATACATCCATGAGGCTTCTGAGACAGGAAGACCTCTAGAAAGTTTTCATGGCAGCAACGATCCTCCTTCTCAATCATGAATAGAGAGCACAGCTTGATGTTAACGTTGCAGGGTAATCTACTAGGATTGTGTGCCACTGTGCAAACATGGTAGTTCCACTGATGCAATACAAACGGCAGCCTCAACACAACCTTGTAGACTGATGACCCATACAGGGCTGTAAACCATCATCTCTTGTAGCTCGTGTGCCTCCAGCCATTTGCAAACTGCAAAGAAGTGAATCCTCCATTAAATAAAATAATACAGATGCAGCTATAGCCAACATACAGCTGTGTCACCTTTCCTGTCAGTGCCACCTTTGCACTGCTTTTCCACATTGGTGCAAGCAGCCCTATCAACATCTATTCAGCATTAAAACATTGCTGGACTGCAGCTAACAGTGTGATGGAAAGCAGCTCGTAATGCTGGAAGAAAGCTCACTTTGACTCTGCATTGATCAACACTCTGGGCTGATTGGGGCCAATGCAAATAACAGAGAAGTGATGGACAGCGACTGGACTGCCTTAGACCAGCCTGGAGGAATTAGCCTGCATGCTTCCCACCACACACAGACCCTTTATCAATGTCTGCGGACCCGGGGCCAATTTGAATGTGACTGAGGCACTCAGTGGACGTGACAGTGACGAAGGAGGCCCATTGGAAGCCATGGTTCAATGACTCATTATGGAGGAGGCTACAAGCTGTGTTTTCTGCATTTGATGCAGCACAAGGCTTTAAAAGCACTAATTGGAGTGTAAATGTGTCCTTTCTCTTGCATCTGTTTTGTTTGTCCTTATCTTGTAACTGAAAGGAGCTTGTGTCAGATCAGCCATCAATCTAAGTTTGAAGTGTACAGAATATTTTGACAAAGCGGCAACAAGTAAAGATGATAAAAAAAGGCCAACAAATAAGCCAAGAACAGCATTTGTGTGGTAATTGTAATTATAACAATAAAAATAAATGACATTTAATCTTTGTATTAAAATACAGTATATAGTTACCACACTACTAACTTAACCACAATGCATTGGAGAGTCTACAGTCCTCGAGACGACGGTGCACCTCATGACTCATTATATTTGTAGTGTTGTTTTTTATATGCTGAACTATGTTGAGAAGAATGGAAAACTGACAGTTTAAATTAGAACACATCTCAATATGTTTCAAACAAAGTATTTGTCAGATTGTCTGAAACCCCCTTTTTTTCGACAATGTTTGTAACGGTCTGAAACAGACAATCTAAAGGTGTAATAATCACACTCACTTTACACAAGGGGTGTGTGACAGCAGACAGTTTGGCCTTCTTTTCAAGCTTTTTTTTACCTTCACAAATACTCACTTCCAGCAATTGACAGTGCAACACCATATTGTTTCCAGGAGAGACAGTCCAAAAGAGTGTGTCCTTGCTGCAGTTGGTATGAATTATAGTGGTGAGATCACAAAGACACAGAGTTGTAGATGAGAGATTGAAGAAGCTATTTTGGCAGGCTCTTTGCTTCACGTTTGAGTGTGGCCATTTAAAAAAGGTATAAACATGTTTGTTTTTAGAGGTAGGAAGACGTCATGCTGTGAACCAAGCTCATGTGAAGTGTACGAGACTTAAAATGTCATACTACCACAAAGGTGGTTTCTTTTAACTATGGTTACTACCTAACTTTGATTTGTCTTTGTGAAAACAATAAACATTATTAAAACCAGAAACAACCAAAGTGAATATAGTATATAGTAAAGTATTAATCTAAAACTGCATTGGTCTTTGCTGGTCAGGATGAACATATTGGCACAGCAGGGTGACTCATGACCAGACAATACATTTCCAGTGTTGATGTTGGTAGAACAGCATTTAGTATTATGTATTAAGAATATTGCTTATGGCAGAGATGGTGAAAGAGAGTCTAAATCCTGTCCAAACCGTCTAGCCACAACAAATGCACTGCTCGAAATATATAAAAAAACAAAACAAACAACAACAACCTTAAAAACCAATCCTAAGTGACAAGAAGCAAAAGAAATTGTGTTTATCTATGTGGGGGGAAAGCAACACTGCTTCCTGTGGGTTTGGACTGTCCTTTTCACAATTGGTGCACAAATGGCATTGGAGATAAAAAAGTTTAAAAAGCTTAAAACAAACAAACATGTAGCAAGCCATACCTCTCACACCCATCCTGGGTCGCAGCATGGTCCAGTTGATTGATTCCTCCACTGTGTTCCACAGAACAGCAGCTTCTGATTGAGACTGTGATCAAACTGAAGTGGAGTGCTCCGTGCATAATAGCTGTAATTGAAATAAACAATGACCAAACACGCTTCTGTAAAACTGTCTACTGTCCCCCAATCAAATATAATCTCAGCTCAAGTGAGGCATTTGCATTAGATTATTCATGTGCGTGAAAAATGGGAAGGCCCATACCATTTGACCCTGTTAAACTTGAATGCATTTCTCGCCATACTTGTTATTTGTTTATGTTTAGCATTGTTTTGTCATATGGACATCTGCATTCATAGTTTAATCAAGACAAACAAGTACTGATTAAGTTCTTAATTAATTTTAAATCCAGAGTTTCTCAAGTTATTTATGACCATGTTGTATTAATATACTCAGCTTTCAGGACACAAAAGTAGGAGGCACCAAACCACTTCCTGCTTTTAAGCTCTCGCTGACATCACCAATGATGTCACAGGACAAAGTACGAGGGGGATTTATCATATTTTGTTGTGATATCATCATGATTATGCATAGACAACTTGAAAGGCCTATTTATAAGGAGAATTGATGGTTTGAGAAAGAGGAGATAGAAATAGGGCCTATACAAAAGTAGCATTCAATAAACAATTAGGAGAAATTAAAGGAAGCCATTGAAACAGAAAGGAGGGTGACATTATATCAAGGTTGAGATTTAGTCACAATGGTCTGAACAGTACACTGAACATCATGAACATAATACTGGTAATTGTGTGTATTGTGGGCTGCAGGAAACGGTGTAGCATGGACACTTAAAGTTACACTTGGAAGGAATTACATGACAGTTTTTTAGAAAGCAAAAAGACTTAGCAGGAGAATTGAATGTAGTAATATTATAGTAACCGTTCTGATCCACACTCCAATCCAGAAGGTGGTGGTAATGCACCTTAAAGCTGTTTGCTAACTACCAAAAACAACAGTAAAAGAAGAAGAGTGAGAGCACAAACAAGAAGATGTCCACATAGCTGACTTTAATGGCTCGGATTAGTTAAATTAGTAATAAAAGTGTATTTTTAGTTGCACATTTCTATCATAGTAATGACTGCAGCACAAAACCACTGGTTTGTAGGCATGATCTCAGAGGGAATTGAACCATCAGCCATATCAATACATGTACTAAGAGAACACCACAAAATTTCCAGGCACGACCAAGGGACACTGAAGTGGAACAGTGACCATTTGTCTTTGTGGCCTCCCCTTGCTTTCAATTTTAATGATTATTTTCTGTGAAATTCCAGCAGCCTATCTACTCCATTATAAACTTTGGCAAGGGTAAAAAAAAGGGAATTGCCGTCTAATTAATTATTTCCAGCTTTTGTTTCTAATTAAATGCATGGTTAGTCTACTCTGTGAAGGTGGGTGTGTCCCAACAATGCTGTTTTACCAGTGCAGACACACTCTGTGAGCCCGGGTTTCTGACTGTCACACCCACGCATCTACAAGAAACATGATGCTGTGCCACGGAACAAAGGAAAGTTTGGAGAGGAGAAGTAAAGGAAAGTTCTGAAGTGAAATCTAAACACACACACACACACACACACACACACACACACACAAACACACAGTTTTCATCTTTAATAAAGTGCGAGTATGGGAGCCCAGTGTTTGCCTGCTTGTGTGTGTGTTTACAGCAGCATCCTCATACAGTTAAATGATATGAAATTTGTTTGTACATGTCATCATTCCAGCAGCAGTTTGAATGTCGTGAAAAGACATGTTAAACTTATATGAGTCTCACCATGACTGAGAGAAAGGACCCTAAACCATGTCCTATCTTCTAACTATGATTAATGACTGCCAACTGTCATGCATGCATCAAGAACAAAGCCATACATCATGCAATAACTACAGCTGGCAAATACTGACAAGTACACTGAAGCCATGCCACAGTGTAGACCTAATAGCATGTTTCACTGTTCAAGCTATTTTGATTTAATATTCAAGTACATGTGTTGGGAAAATATCCAATATGTACAATTTTGGCAAAATAGAAAGGGAGAAAAAAAATACATGTGTGCATGGATGCATACACACACACACACACACACACACACACACACACACACTCTCTCTCTCTCTCTCTCAGAGACACACACCTCTATTCTCGTGTAATCCGTCATCTTGCCTATGGTTTTAATTCCTGTTAACTGCATGGTTGCATGCCGCTGCATCGTTCATTCTAATGGAATTGAATAACAGAGCTGCTTGGCTGCACTTGCACAGGCCTGCTTTAATTGGAATGAATGTTTTTTTTTTTTTTAAGAGAAATATTCTGGCCAATTTTTCTCAGCTTAAAGACAATGTGTGGCTCAAGTATTAGGCGCGTTCTCCCCTCTGTTGCTGTGTAAAATAAAGACAGTATATGACTGCTTTGAATTGTTTGGAAATTATTTTGCTGTTTACTTCACATTATTTTGCATATGCAATATAAACTAATATTGTACAGATACAATAGAATATCACTTGCTACCTTATAGTTTTTAATAAAAATGTATGTATGAAGATACTACATTTTAGATCAGTAGGTAGTATCAGCAGTAAACAGTATAATATACGAACAATGAACCATAAGTACTGGTGATATGTAATGTGTTTCAGCAATAAAATACTTACATACTAAAATATAATTGAATTCTGTTGGCATTTTGGCTTTATACATTACATCACTTCCATATCATGGAACATTTCTGCCTGGCACTTGTAAACAAAGCCATCACTGTTAAAATATTCTGTTTTGCCAACCACTCTGCATACCTCAGGGCTTTAGAGACCTTTTACGTATGCAACACAGATTGAGATACAAATGAAAATCATATAAATCATATTGCTTAAACCTTTCAGAATCAATCATAAACATTAACATCCCAAATATCATTCTAAACTACGAAAAGAATGGTTAGGGTTTTATTTGCAACCCCTAAAAATGCCAAAAATTATCTTTCACTATAGTCTTGTACGTTTTCTGTTTATGTACATATTGTACTGCATTACACATAATCTACTAATAACTCTGCTGAATAACAAATCAGCACCATGATCACAAATCAAAGTCTTTGCAGCAGGTTTTGTACTTTGCATGCAGCAATCTGTTGTTTTGTTTATCTGCTGCTTATTATAAAGAGGATGTGGTTGCTCGTCTTCCCAGAGTCTTTTAGTGCATAACACCATCAGTTTAAAACAAGACACAAACTGATACATTAACAGAGGTAGATATTAGATATTACGCTCTATTATCAAATATACATGTACAGTGGAGTGCCCATTCAAAAAGTGCATGTTTGGAATGAGCTGACTTATTATGTATGCATATGTATTAACTGACAAATGTGTCAATAAAATCTTTTTCACCAATCACAGTAAACTGAAGTTAAACCATAGAAGCAACTGCATGGTTTTAATCCAGACAGAAATGTATGGCCTTCTGTTTGTTGATTCTGCTGCCAATCAAAATCCTAACGAAAGCCTAAAATAAGAGCTGCACTTAAAAATAAAATAATGTGCATCCTATAATAGAGTGGATCAATTCATTTCATTTTAGATTTAGATCGTTCCTACTTTCTGTGTCTTCAGTTCAGATTTGAGTGGGTATGCTTTGTCTGTCTTTGTTCATTATTGCCATGGTCTTGGAACATATGAGAAAAACTGGTTTCTGGCTCTGAGTGCTTCTATTGAAAGTGTTGCATGTCCAAATTATACCAAATTCGATAGTGCACTCCCTTTAGGCCCCAGCTATACACACACTAAGTGTCAAGTCAATTGTATAAACGGTTCAAGAGATACTTGAAGGACATACATACAGACAGAGATTCTTCCTTTAGTAGACAGATGTATGATAGGTTGGTAAAAGGCTTCAGTCTGAGGAAGCTCTGTAAGGAAAGGTGTCTTTCAAATTATTTGTTTTAGGTCTTGGATAACAATTGACCCTTCTTAGCCAGTGAAATGCTCATGTTTTTGGTGATATTTTACGCTAAGATGGTTTTCCCTATAAACAGCAGGATACTTAGATGAAGTTTGGTTTTGGCAGGCGACCAGATAATTTAGGATGCGTTTTATCAATGCTGGAGGGGTATGCACACTGCAGAGCTAGACTAGCAGCTCTGATTTGTACAAACTGCAACATTTGTATATCCTTCTTTTAACAACAGAGCCATATTTAACATGGGTTACAACCAGCACCAACAGCATTTTAAATAATAGGCTACAATACAGCCAAGAGAAACATGTAATACAAGTTGGCATTGGGTGCAAAAGCAACTGGTTCCCTTATTTACACAATAAAATCAACTTGAATGACAACAATTACAATTTGAGGCTGCAGAAACAGAAGAAACATTCAATTATTAAAGGTAAGGCTAGGGCTATAGCTAAGTGTGGGAATCAACATGCTCAGTAGTCTTTACTGAGCAAACTATTATGAATATGTGATACAATTTAAGGGTTAAAGTAATGTAAGAGGAGAAGAGAAGTAGTTCATACCTGATAAGATATATCTGAGTGCATGTTGCATTTATAAATCAGTATGAATTAAATTGGTGGAGTTCCCCTTTAAGTTACTTTGCTTTTTTTCAATATGCTGTGCCACAGTGGGACTCAAAAAGTGTCTCTACAGCCAACAAACTGCATGTTATTAACAGCTGATGTAGTGTTCATTTCACTGCATCACTGACAACCTCAGGGCTCAAGTATACAACCCCAACTTGACCAAACATTCCATTAATGTTCTTTTCTTGATAGGAAGTTAAAATGTAGGCTACTAATTAATTTGTGGGAGCCAGCATAATTTAGATGCTACTTGGCCTTGTGCCCCTTGCAGTAGATCAGGGTGTTACTTTCATAACTGTGATGTAATCCACTAAAGCTATTGACCTGATGCTCAAACAGGAAACATAATTTGTTTATTCCTTCCCTCTGCATGGGTTGCTTACCCATTCTCATCACTGTATATAAACACAGCGCACTCAATACTCATCAGTACACACAGTGACAACTTAGGGGCCAGATTAGTGCATGTGCAATATCCACCCTCCACTAAAGTGAATTAATTGTCTAATGGCTTTAAATTGATTAGGCATGTCTCAGGTTTGAGTTGCAAATCTCCCTCTAATCCAGGTATTTCCCTCTCAGGATAAGCATGGGATTGCTTTAATTAGCAACGTGGTCATGTGTGTTGGGTACAGTAACATGGCAGCGAACACCTGGAGCTGAAGTTACAATGTGTTTGGGTGATAAGGCTTTCTACTGTGGTGCATTTAGCCACTTGTTCAAACACACTCAGATAATGCCACAGTAGAAAATGCTAAGCTGGCAGAAAATAACAAAAATCAATTTGCCCAGGAATCGCTATAAGCAGTGAACAATTTAAAAAAAAAAAGTGTTACAGCTGTGGTGTTTTGGCTTTGGGGTTTCCTTGTTCTAATGTTCATTTTTTAATGTCTAAAAGTAAGAAATGTAGGTTTTAATTGTAGAAGCTTACATGTTACTTATAAAGAGACTTTTATAGCTAAAAGTTATGGATTTCTGTCTGTATGTGTGTCTTAGTGACTTGTGAGTTCTGTTCCCCTTTTTCTAGTTTTGTTTTTCCTGTAACTTCCATTGGAGATATGTTGCTATGCCATGTGCTTTTAGTTTCTCCTGTTGTCTTCCCATTGACAATTCAACTTTTGTACTCGTTTGACTGTTGATAACTGTTAACTGTTAATCATAAGGTATGTTATTATACCACCTAACATTATGTTTTAGCCATGGGTTTTTTTCATTTAAATGAAAGTATACCTGATTTTTGAGTTAACCTGTCTTTTAGCCCTTTTTCACTGGAACATAGGAACATAACACATAATGGACTGTCCCGTAGGCACTTGCATCTTTGGTTGAATTGGTGATGTTTAACCTGTGATTGTACAAGGCCTATAGGAAATGCCATAAAGGCTGCTAAAAATAAAAAAAGACATAATACCTCATGATGGCACAAGACGACCAGTCAGGGGAGCACTAAAGTTATTAGGATGAATCATCTGGCCACCATATTTCATGGCAATCCATCCAATATTTGTTGAAGCAGCAGAGCTGAGGTGTGAACCCAGGTTTCAGTGGTGGTACAGTGGTGGTGGATGGTTGGTGAGTTGCTTTTCCCCCTCCGCCCATAATACACGTTTTTTGACATCTCTTTACTTTGGTTAATCAAAGCTAGTTGATACAACTGACCTTTCATCCAAACAAAACCTGATTAAAAGTTTGAAAAAGCTGAAAAGGTAGGTTTAACTTCTGTAAATTACAACAAAGGCATATGACCTACATAGACAGTGTATTTATGGTTTGCCACATCATGGTTCAGAGAAGGTAAAAATGATGTTCACTTGATCAAAACTCAAAGTAGAGGTTGACAAGTCAATTAGCAAAGGCAAAGAAATCCAAAATGTCAGAAATCATTATGTAGCACAAAGGTAAATAAGAACAGAGACAAGGACCCTATGACTGCGGTGGCACTATAGATGATCTGGTAAGGGATTAGTGTTGGTTTGCTAATATACTGTACGTATATAATGTAGTTGGGATCTGATGAGGGAATATGTACTGGCGCATGGATGGAAGATGATGTAACCCAAATAAGATTACTACTGAACAGGCAGAGAATGACTGCATCAGAAGTAACAGCAAAGTAAAGCAGTAGCTACCTGCTAATACCAATTTCCAGTCTGAGAACATGATGGTGATATTACAACAGGAAGTTTTCTCTGAGATTAGACGTTTTGCTGAAGAAACCCTAAAACACAGTCCATCCTCACAAGAAAAATTACAGTATAGGTCTAAAATTTAGGCCAGCAAAAAATAGCAGCCATAGTAATCATGGGAGGATGTCAATATAAGGTTAATTGAAAAGATGATTTTGCCTTTTTGGGAGGATGTGGGTTGGGGGGATAACTTGATAGTTAGATGGCAAAATGTTGCAAAAAATACTTATTTTTGGGAAGTCTACTGTTGCCATGATAACGAAGGTTGTGTAGCTTTGAGGATGTATAAACCTTGTCTCTAATGATCATTTTAACCCAAGTGGGGTTTTTTTGCCTACACCTAAGAAGACCTTAACCACACCGTTGTCACACCGCAAAACATCATTATTTTTCAACAGTGATTTCTGGTTTTGGAAAGCAGCATTTTACGATCTTTTGGAGTGTAAACATAACTCCAGGTTGTTTTTTGCTAGGTGAATTTTACTGTCATTTAATTATGAAGATATGTTGAAAAAACAAGCTCAACTCAGCCCACACTCATTATCAGAGAAACAGAATAGAGTGCAGGTCTCTTATTGTTTTAAACCACGTGACTACTGTATGCAAAAAGCATATTAAATAGCTATTTTAGACTAAATGTATTTCCAATCAGCAATGAAACACCCTATTTATGAAAGGAAATACAGCAACTCAACAAAGAGCCTGTGCAAATTATAAACAGATTTTGCACTGAAGTGTGTATTCCATGTTATATCACGATGGGAAATTGCCAGTGCAATCATACACAAACAACTCATTGAGAAAACCCTTGCCCTGAGCAAAAAACACAGCAGTTGGTCTCCAATATGTGAATGACAAATGAATATCACTCAGTGGGTCAGATGGTGTAGACACACTCCATGCTCTGTGCTAATCAGGCCAACCTACAGACCTCACATACCATCAGGACATCCTCCAGGGGGAAATTAGTACTTTCCACTTTACTAAACGAGTATACTTTCCTCCCTGGGTGAGCACATTGTTTGTTACATGGGCAATTTCTTTATGTAAATTGTACCACAATGGGTTACATTTGAATTAAAAGGAAAACATTTAGTTTTATACAGATTGTGAATGGCAAATTATAGGTGCATTTATACACAATTTTCACTGGCAAGCTCCTCAAGCTCAGGCAAAAACAATCATATATATAATGATTGTTTCACCAGTAGAAGCTCAAACTTTTTTTCCTGCGTGCACACGTTTGTGTCAAACACGGACCTCTGGCTGATCAATCAATTAATTAGGATCATAATTTGTTTTTCAGTACATCAGCGAGCTAGCTAAACTCTAGTATGCTTGTTTGAAATGTGTACATTTACCTCAGCTAACAATCTAAATTAGCTACTGTATGTTGGTATCGCCAAAATGCTGGGGTTATTATTTCATCGTTGTACCATTGCCTTTTTCATTACCTCGACTACGACTTCTAGAATTTGTCACCAATCATCAAGCAACATAAATGTCATTTGTTACTTTAAAAGAACGTAAAAATAAACTATAAACAGGCCAAATTGCGACAATGTGGAATTATTTAATGTTTAAACGGGCAGATTCTCAAACATCAAACCATATGTCAAACACAGACAGCTTGCAGACAAAGAGGAATGGAAAACAGCAAAAGCAACACCATCAGGTACTTTATACTGTAGTTGGGCCTCTTGACAATTGGAATCCAGTGTGACCTACCTTTGTGTAGCAGCTTGTCAAAGTCCTTCTATACATGCAGTCCATATTTCATTTTATCCATCCATTACACTTTATTGTTTAATACAACTAAAAGCATTTGCACCTTCTGACTGAAACGCCTGTGCTTCTAATTTAAGATATCAACCAAGATCCTCTTAACAGGCCCTTCACCCTGAACTTCTGACCCAGCAAAGGAGACGTGAGGGTTACAGGTCATTGTGATAGACATGGCCTTGAGTAGGAGTGGACCTTTAAGAAGCAGCAGGTCAAGACGAACAGCTGGGTGAACCTCTGGCCGTGACTGTGGAGTCACAGTTCAGGTATGAGTGAATTAGAACATGTAAAGAGACCAACAGCTTCTAATTAGCTTCACCATCATATCAGCTGCTGTGATGTGTTTAACAGATGAGCATCACTCAACAACTGTATGTGTTTTTAATGGAGTGATCTCATGTTTCTGTAGAGGGTCATACTGTATTTATCTACATTTTCACCACATCACTTTATATACACAGCATTATATCATCATTATATATATATATATATATATATATATATATATATATATAGTGAGTCATGTATGTGATATCGTCAATTGACTTTTGCTTAATTTCACTTAAACCCAAAATTCCCTCTAGCTTTAGCCCATGATGTCTTCACAGCTTTTAGTCTTGCTGTGACACTTCTTCTTCATTGGTAGCACTGTTTGTGTTAGCTTTTATATTTTACTACCTCATCGGCTCGTGAAAAACCATTAAAGACACTGATTTCACGTGTGCTGTGGTCTTCTTTGGGGAGTTAGGGGCTTTAGCTACCAAGGAGGTGTTACTGTTCTATAATTAGAAACGTACAGATGGCAGGATGATTGTACTGTTTTTAGATTCAAAATGTAAAAATGTGATTATTTTAGTTCAATGAATAATTGGAGGATTTTGGAGAGTGTGGAGGGTTCTGCATTTAAACCTATAATATACCTTTACCACATTAGAGTTGATTTGGTGCTATCTACATCCTTTTCGGTGGCTTATGTTTGACTTTCCCTAGGTGGCACTCTTTTCTTACTCTGTTACTCTCTCACTCTATTCTTTCAACAACAAAAACAAACTGATAAAAGCAGTGATTTCTGTGTTTGGAGCAGGAATACAAGGTGATTTATTGGTCGGGATATAGGTTGAATCACTTGAATTATACTTCTAAGAGAGAATATCAGATATTATTTTCAGGAAAGAGACTAAGTATAATTCAAATAGTAAAAGAAATTGTCCTGTGAGTTAAACATCTTTAGTAGCGAGGTGGCAAAACAAAGAGCTCGTCAGCAGAGGTCAGCTTATCAGGCTGCTACATGACTGTGTATCACCCGCTCTCTGAGTAGCGAGCCAGGGAAATGTGGCTCGGCGAACAACCGGCCCGCTCCATTGATTGACAGCGTTTTTTTTTCTCATTCCCCGGCCAAGAAAGCCCCCCCCCCACCAACATGTCGTTTGTTTGAGGAGAAACGAGGACCTGTGCCATGTTTGTGTGCTTACACTACATTCGCTCCGAGGAGAGGGTACACTTCCAGCTGAGCCACTCTGCATTTAAAACTAGCAGCCAAATGCTTCTCATATGGAGAGGGGCTCTAGAAAAAAAAAAAAAAAACCCTTCTCAGTTTGAACGCAAGTATCTCAGTGTTCGCCTGCTGGGTCTGATCTTCCTATTGGCTCAATATTTTGGCCCCTGTTGTACCCTAAAGTAAACCATTTTGTACTCCACCCCCCCTTCCCCTCACCCCCTCATCCCCTCCTACCAGCATTTATCCCCCTGTCAACACCCCTAATCACACACACATTCAAATACAGTACACTTATTTTGGTTCCCAGTGGGTGTGTGGGCTATTCAAACGTCCCAACTCTGAGATTTAAAATGTCATTTAAAACCTATTCAGTGTTGTTAAAGCTTGTTTTATTTTGCTGGCGTTAAACTACAAGGTCAGTTTGCACCGCCGACTGATGAGCGATCAATAGGAGATTTGAACTTAAAGAGCCGTGGCCCCGGGGGCGGTCAGTCGGCGGTGCATGGTGTTACCAGAGGGGTGGGTGGGTGGGTGTGTGTGTGGTGGGAGCTAAGCCCAGGGGCTCAAACAGAGACCTATATCCTTCCACAGACCCTCCAACCCCCACCTACACCCCCCCCACCTCCCCAAGCTTGGTTAACTCTCAAGACCATGATTAATTCATGGTGGATTACAGTCTGGAGGCAGGGGGAGAAAACTGGGATTGCACACGTCCCTAACTGCACACACAGGGTTAGGGAGATAAAGGTTCCCCCGGATTCATGCCACAATCCCACCACCGCCCGCCCAACTCGTTTCCCTACAACTATGAATAATTTTTCATCCTTCCTGCGAGAACACGCCTCTGTGTTTGGACTTCTTGATTATTATTACGGCTGCGTTCGCCGAAATAAGTCAGTAGAAGTCCCTCCTAGCAGTCAGACCGCACTGCGAGAACAGTAAGCTGCAAGGAATAATAATGTAGGAGCGGGCTAATAAAAGCATAACAAGCAAGCAGAGCTGCGGTCATGGCAATTTCATCATTGTCCTTCACAGTTGCACAGCTAACTGCTTATGATTAGTCGACGACCTCGATTAAGTGAACAGAAGAATCTGAGGCCGCAGCCAAAGTGGTTGTGGAAAGAAGTGGCATCAGCTAAAAGTTGTGAATTCACTCCCCCTTGTGTCGACTGCAGCAAGCAAGTCCACTAAATGCTTCCACTGCTGGGAGAAAAGTGAAATCAGCAGAAAAGGTTGTTGTTGTTGTTCAAACCCTTGTTCTATTTGTCTATGAATTGTTCTTGGAGCCATCAGGATCTGGTGCAACACTGCAGCAGGAAAAAGAGAAACCCCTTTGTTGATAGTTAAAGATTAGCATCACACAAATCATAATGAAAGCACAACTGTATGTTTGTACAAAGCTGCTAAAAGCCTCTGAGTTCTCCTTCTGACTGCTTTCTTTTCTTTGTCTGTCTCTTTTCGTCATTTTCCGCCATCTGCCATTCCAATTTCATTCGGTGTTTTTGAATCCCATTAATCAGAATTAACAAATGTTTACCTGTCACCATGTCTGCAAAGGCCAATTATTTCACACTCCAAGTGAATGGAAAATTAGACGTGTAGACAAAAAGCATTCATTATGAAATGAGTGACACTGGCCTGATAGCCTAAGTACCTTGAAGAGAGCCCTGTGATGTACTGCTGCACTGACACTGATACAGGTGATACATAATACACTGTAATGTAGAGTATACTGTAAGATAGCTGCTCCAAAGAAAATATGTTAAAAAAAATTCATAAGTATATTTTCTAGTTTTATTAGAAACACATTTTTGTCAACATGTTGTATTTATACAGTGAATGGTCTAATATGCACTGGAGGTCACATAAGCTTAGGTTTATTGGAACAATAAAAGACATACCATGAGGGCTTGATATTCAAAGAGATGTAGCAGCTACGAGCTGCATATTTGACCATCAATTTTCAATAGTTTGGATTTTTCTCCTTTGAAGACACAAAAATAAAACTTGTCTAAGTATGTTATATTAACAATTTTATGAATGTATTGTCAGCAGACTAAAAAATTAAGAAGTCAATTACTCCTTTTAACACTTACATTTTGTCTTAACACGTTCTGCAGATGATGGTGCAAAGCACTTTAACAGTATTTGTGCTATTTTTTTTTTATTTGGCAACTGTCTACTTTGTTTTTTATTCTTTTTTTTAACCTTTTTTGTAAACAACATCTTGTACAAACTAGAACAGTGAACCACAACCCCAGCAAATGTGTTTTTATCTCCATACAATATAAATGAAATCAATACAAAAGTTTGGTTGGTTGCTTGGAACATTTTTATATGGATCGAGAGGTTCTAAAACATGGTTTTCGAGACTTCTGGACTCCTGAATTAAATAGATCACGTAAACAGTTGACTGTTCTAAGTCCCATTTAGAACCCCAGTAGAAGATTTTTAGAAGGTAGACTTCATTTCAACATTTCAAGTTCACTTCCATTTTTAAATAAAGGGTTTGCAATCCGTAGAGGGTTTTTACTGTTTGCCTTTTAAAGGCGGCCTTCTTCAGATTTGGTGGAAATTCTGAAACCAAGAGAGAAAAAACAAAAAACAAATAGTCCAGACGGAGGAAAAAATTGTCATTTCCTCTGGCCTTCGGAAACATAGTGTCAAAAAGGTTAAGTGTCAATATGGCAGAGCCTTGAGAGGCAAAGAGGTCTGAGGAGCTTCTGAATAAATACAGGGGACACGTCTAGTGTCTGGAACAGAGTCTGAACGCCGCTCAGCCTTCCTACAGTGCCAGGTCAGCACACAGCCAACCCTCAGCCCCTTTATTCTCTCTCTGTAAAGCTATTGAAGTCTTTGACAGTAGCTAATGATGTTTTTCATGTTCGGGACATACTATAGGAGATTTCGTAAGGGTTGTTTTTTACCCCACCGGTGAGTGTTAGGGGGTTTGGTCGCTATGCTAGGCCACTGACAGGAGTCAGGAGGGGTGACAGGGTGCTCCAGGGGCCCAAAGAAAGGGAGGTGAAGGGGGACATCAGCAGTCTTGCCCAGTGTTTTTTTATCTCCCCCTTTTTTTCCCATAAGTCCAGTTTTGGATTCAGGGTGAGGGGGCAAATGAAGCAATTGAAACACTCAAACACAATATTGAAGAAAATGTTTTTGAGCATAATTTTTATGCCAGATAATACGCTTTCCCCACAGAAGATCAACAAATCAAATTTGGGGGAAAATAAATAAATAAATATGAAACCACAAAAAAAAAAAAAAGATGATTCAATGGCATTGCCCTAACCCTGTCAATATCCAATGTCCCTGTTCTCGACCCAGACCCCAACACCACCAAACCTCACCACCCTCCGTCACTCAATCTCTCTCCAGTAGTCTTTGCTCTCTCTCTGGGAAAAAAAAGCTACCACACGGTGCCTTCGTTCATTTCCGAGGGCGGGTGGGACAGGTGGTTGTTGTATCCGCTGCCGTTCAGCGACAGTGAGGTAAAGGGCGGGCTGGGGCCGAACACCTCAGAGGAGATGCTGTGCAGGGGCCCCGGGATGCCAGGCTCAGGGCTGGGAGAGTCCCCTGGGTGGTGGGACATGATATCGGAAAAACGCTGCACTTCGCTGGAAGGATGGTGGCCGGGAAGGGGGTGGTCCATACCTCCGAGAGGGGTACCCGTGGGGCCTGAGGAGGGCACGAAGGGGAGATCGACTGGGGTTTGGGCCTGTGACGATGGAGGCCCCTGAGGGAAGAAGTCGTAGTTCCCTCCTGGGCCGTAGTACTCGCTTTGATAATCTGCAGATCCAAGAGAAGAAGAAGAAGGGGGGGGGGGGGGGGAGAAAAAAAATCAGCTCTGAGAACAATGGCTGTGCAGAAATAATTCCAGAGACGTTGAGGAATTCATTGAATATACATAGCTTGATTTGTATTAGAGAGGGAGAGAGACCCTCGCCGTGCTACATTAGTCACAGAGCACGTTACACTTAAATCAAAACTGCAATTGGGTGGGGAGAACAACGTGGCCACAAAATTAATTAAAATGGGGGCCATTTCATCAGCGATTCTACCTACTGAGACCAATTTTTTTTTTCAATTCGGCAGAATATTATTAGACTTTTTGCTTGAGCGGGAAGGACAAAGGCCCGAACACAAATGAAATTCTCAGATTCTCCGAAAAATGATCAGATATTTCAAAGCAAAGATGAATACGGTAACAAATCACTCACATGTAAACTAAGTTCACTTTAAACTTAACTCCCTGCTCGCTGATTTCCAAAAAAGGGATTTGGATGAGCTGATCCAAACTGAATTGAGCATTTCAGTTGATTTAAATAAATAAATAAATAATAAGCTATTTGCTGAATATCATAACTTACATCACTGCATTGTTTGCATTTCTTTATATAAACGTTATATTCATTTTTAATGCACTGCATTAACACGACTACTGAAAGAGTGAAGGGAAGGCAGGAAGAGACGTAGAGGCCTAACGTGGTCTTAGCAAGTTGTGTAAAGATAAATTAAATTACAAATATGAAAGATACAATTATAGGAAGGATTTTCCATAAAGGCTACAGCAGGAAATTAGAAATATAAATGGAAATATACAAAATAAACGTTTAAATAAAGGAAATGGGGAAAATATAAGGCAAGTCAAGTAAAATGAATAAAAACATGAAACTTCTCATGAGCCTAGTGCAGACACGTGTAAATAAGTTTTATACGAATCAAACATAAAACTGGATTTTTCATAATGGTAAAATGAATTCGTAAAAAAAAAAAGAAAGCATATTTGTGTTAAGAGAATGAGCTGGATGGTACACATACCTCCATAGTAAGAGAAGGGCCCGTTGGGGATGAGCTCCCCGGGCTCCAGTCGGTCCACCAGCGTCCTCATCCGCCTCGGGCTCCGGAAAAACGCGTGCCTCCGTGCGCCCAGCGCGCTCAGCTGCTTCATGCGCCTTTCTTTGGAACGACGGTTCTGGAACCAGACCTGGACACACACGAAAAAAAACCATACTGCGGGTCAATTCATGTCACTCTGCAAACACGCAATAGGTTGCTCACGCCATTTTGATTGCAGGTCATTTTTTTGTTTTGTTTTTTGTTTTTGCGGGAGATGAAAGAGAGGAGGGGGAGAAATAGATGATGGGAAGAGATGGCTCCATTGGTGAGAAATTGAGGTTTGCAAAAAAAATAAATGTTCTGGAGGATGAGTAAATATGTAAACAAACAAGCCGAAAAATTGGCACGTTGGTATTTATTTATTTATTTAGTATATGCTAATAAACCTCACAGTGTAAATTCATCCCCATATAAGAGAAAGTGTAATTAGGTGTCATATTTACTTTGGCACTGGGTGCATTGGCTTCTTATAAGAGTAAATAACCTGTGTGTGTGTGTGTTTGTGTGTGTGTGTGTGTGTGTGTGTGTGTGCGCGCTGTGCAGCGTGCGTGATGAGCCGGTGCGTTAAATCCGCAAGGCTGTGCGTTGGAGAGGACTGCGCCCAATTATCGTTACAGGAACTAGAGTCACATCTAACCCCCCTAATGATCTTTTAACCCTCCATTTACTCCGACTGAAGCTACAGCAGCGGGGGCTTAAAATCTCCAATTAATACTTAATAGGAGGGTTGTTACCAATATATTACCGGGCTCTTGGAGGTTATCATTTCCTAATCTATAGGCCGGCCAGCCGTCCTTTAATTACGCTCTTCCCTTTTTCCCTCATGCTCATACATATTAGATACCCCGACGTCGCCACTCTCACTTTATCGCCATTAATCTGCTATGCTAAACCTCTTTAAAAAAAAACACCTTTGCTCTGCCCCGCAGCCTTATCCACATTATGAAGACAAAAAAAATCCCATTTATTAAAAATAAAAATGCATAAAAGCTCTATTTCTGTCATTTTTTAGGCCTACTCTTTCTTCCAGAAGGCCTGCTATTATTCCTGACATGTAATATATTGTCTCATTAATCACACATTTACGGTAATCCTTTAAATAGTAGATTTTGTAAATGATAAAAAAGATCAAAATAAAATATAACAATAGCAGTGTTATTGTTATTATTATTATGGATATAAATACTACTAATATTACTAATGATTGTCAGTGCTCTGTGTTGCTCCTTGTTTAACTTAAGGCGGCCCTGCTGTAATTCAGAGTTGTGAGGAGACAATCTGAAGACCCTTGAAACAGATTTCTGCCTTTCCACTTGGCTGGAAATGCTCACAGCATGGCTAAATGTGGTCGCAAAACGTGATGGCAGCGCTGTGCCAGCACTCCCAGCGCTCCCAGCAGCCCGGCGCCAGTTGGCGACTTTGCCCCGTCGCGCGCGCCAAGAATCAAAAATACCCATATAAATTACCCGTTTCCAAATCAACCTCGTTCACCGTCCAATCTTTGGCTTAATGAATTCAATGTGACCGCGCAGTTTGAAGGGAAGAGGCCTCCTTTAAAGAGGGGTGAAGGATGTGAGAGGAGGAGGAGGAGGAGGAGGAGGGGGTGATGGTGTGGAGGGGTTGATGGTGGTGGTGGTGGTGGGGGAGGTGGAGCCTCTCTGATGGGATGAGGCCTGCACGGTCATGGCAGTCTGGCAGCTTGGCAGGGACATTTTTTCCATAAAATATAAGCTGTTACATCACACCTTTTAATGGGCGCGTAACACCCTATAAAACAGAAAAGGTGCGGGACCACCTCCTCAACCTGTGGGTGTCCCCCCTCAATTCTGTTTCCACAATATTTCAGAGCATCTCAGACAGAATTAGTGATGTTGTCATTGACCTCTGAACTGTAGATCAAATATTGGAGCTGTAATTATCAGAGGGATTTTTTAATGAGGGGGCACGCGGACCCCAATTTGAGAAAAAAACCCACTTTAGCTAATAATGGTTATTTATAGCTTATGATATTATTATTAAATGAAAGGAGTGGGACCTCTGGGAGTTTTTGGATGCTACAAGTGAACGGTCCTTTACCTGGATGACCCTCATGTTGAGGCCGGTCTCCTGAGCCAGCTGCTCCCTGATGTGTCTGGTGGGTTTGGGGGTCGCAGCGAACGCCGCTTTCAGCGTCTCCAGCTGCTTGGCCTTGATGGTGGTCCGCGGGCCGCGTCTTTTACCGCCTAGGTTCTGGTCGTCGTTCTCGTTATTAACCGTTTCCTTGTCGGACAGGGCGGCTATCTCCGTGTCCTTTAGGACCACGTCGTCCTGTAGCTGGTCTTGAGAGTCCGGTGATAAACTGGGATCGCTGCATGCCGTTACTGCGCACATGAAACATTAGAAGATTTAGAATAAACAGATATATTTAGCAAATAAGAAACAAGATGAATAGTGTCAAGTGATGTGGAACAGCTCAGCTTCTATACCCAATACCACAAAAATCCATCCTATTCCCCCCAAACTGCTATTTATCACTGTGGACGGTGTCAGCAGTGATGTAGTGGTCAATTAAAGGTGGATGAACTATGACCTCAACTCAGTGATGCAAACTACCACCAGCATTTATAACTATCAACTATTTTTAACATTTTATTTACAAAAAAGCCTATCCAAGCTTTTCCTCTTTCATGTCATTTTTATGTTATTTTTACACAATATTCTGATTTATTAGTTCCGTCATGTTATAATGACGGAACATATTTTCTTTACAAATTAAAAGTCGCTCCTTCTTTACTGCGTTGCTATATAAAACTTAACAATTAAGTAAGAATTAAAAATAAATGATAATTCAACACATGGGCTCAATATTATATTCCAAAATGAAGAGCATCGTGTTCACTGGTGTAACAGAATATAAAAACATTGTCAATTTTTTGGGATGTTTCCGAGCGGCAACAATAGGCAATAGAGAGTGCTTTTGTCCAATTCTACTCCTTGGATGCGTCTGAGCCCTAGTCATGGAAATGATGAAGCCACTGCGGGGCTGAACACATCACATCCATCACAATTTATCCCGCCTCATGCTCACACAAACACACCCACACACCCACACAAGCAGTAAAGAGAGGAATGAAGGAAAGCGCTCCCTCCGTACCTGAGAGGAGGTTGGTGTCTTTTACACTGCTGTTGTTTAGGTAATCGTCTTTGCAAACGAATTTGTTCTCGTCTATGATGTAGAGCTCCTCGCCGGTGGAGAGCTGCTTATTGCACATCATGCAGGTGAAGCAGTTGAGGTGAAACACTTTGCTCCTGGCCCTCCGGACTAAGTCGTTTGGAGAGATGCCTTGCGAACAACCGCCACACTTTGTGCCGAACCGCCTGAAGGTGGAAGAAGAAGAAGAAGAAGAAGAAGAGGAAGAATGTTATACACAAGTCATTTTTCTTCAATAATAATATCAACATCCGGTTAGGTTGCTATAACAAGGCGGGGGTGATGGGAGGGAAAGATGTGTATTTTATAGACAAATAATAACATTTTTTAAAAATATTGTTGACTATATAAAAAAAAAGCAGCAGTCATATTTTAATGAAAGAAAAAATAAAGAATTAGAAAACGCTGCCATAAAGCCACACTTATTTTCTTAACGCGCTATTTTAAAACTTCCATAATAAACATCATGCATAAATATAAAAATATAAAGTGGATAATAATGCAAAGTGTTCTCCAGCTATTCACACACAAGCTTAATTGTAAAGACTCGCACTTTAAAATAGCGCGTTTACTAGTCTGTGGACTTAAACACAAATAGGCCTATCAATGCATTTAAGATAAAAATGTAAAGACTTAAATGTAGAATGATTGTGTGTGTGAGTGTGTGTAAGTGTGTGTGTGTGTGTGTGTAGCCTACATGATCGCATTTTGTGCAAAAGACGCTGTACAAATCTTTTTTTCAAAATAAAGCGTTTCCTATAAAGCAAACATTTTTTTTAGGTATAATAACAAAATATTTAATTTCTCTAAAAGAAACTGCACACTTTTATTTAAACATATTAAATAAGAGCTTCTGCTAGTTTTTTTTTCTTGAATTGGTTTAGCTCTATATTTGCAGGCTTTTGTGCTTCACATTAAAAGACATTTAACAGCTTTTCCGCTATGAAAAGCATTAACCACGCGGCTTGTCTGCCCCGGCATTATAAATTACAGCCCCTGCCATTTACTTCAACGTTAAACAATGTGTATTGAGTGGTGTGCACCGCTTGTTGACTGCACGTCTGTGATTGCATTGTCTGTGGACTTGATCTTTTCAACTAGTTTACTATTCAAATCCACTTATCACGTCCTCCTCAGTCGGACTGAGCAAACACACCGGGGCTCTGCTCTCCTCTGGCCGGGGTTTGATCCTGTGCGCTCCCCCCGGCAGCAGCCTGCACGTTGTTAAAAAAAACAAAAAAAACACCCCAAGTGTGATTTCCTCGATTTCCTAACAAACCAACCCCCCAATCTCAACCTCACCCCCCCTCTCTCTCCACTTCTTCTTCTCCCCGCTGAGAGCGAGTGCACATGCGTTTTAATGTGGCTGCTTCTCTTTTGTTGTTGTTTTGCATAAGAATCCAAATTAACAAGCTTTTAATTACTCTGCCTAATCAAAGCTTATCGCCTCGCAGTCCTGCTTCACGCCTCCAGGCTCGGACAGGTCTGTATTCTTTCATTTGAGAGGAGAAATAAATAAAAACGGAGACTCTGCGTTCATTCTTAACATTTGCTGTCCTTGTGTGTGCAGTCACACATTCTTTTAAATACTTCACCTACATGTTTTTTTCTTTTAAAACTGCATTTATTTTATTTTTACTACAAGTCTAAAAACGCTTCTGAGTTTCTTAGAATAACTTACCATTATATGTTTGAGTTGAAGTGATTAAATGTGTGTTTAAAGCTTCCAATAATTTATAAAATGTGTTTTTTTTGTCCACACTGAATAAGCTAAAGACATTTCAACACATTTTCAGTTAAATGTGATGTTAGGCCTGAAAAATTAATATTTTCCTTCTATTTCAATGATGCACCATCACTATCAAATTTACACTTCTTGCTATAATTTCCTTAAAGGCCAGTTTGCATCATTTTGCAAGCCAGTAACTGACATCAAAACACACATATTCACACATTAAAAAACACAGTGGTGAAGAGTTTTGCTGTCACTTCTCGGGAGCTTACCTAAAGAAATCATTTTTGCAGTACAGTCTTCCCTCTCGAGAAAAACATTTCTCTGTCAAATTACACTTGCACTCGCAGCACTGCACGCACTTGACATGCCAGGCTCTGTCCAGCACGTTGAGGAGAAAGCGGTCCAGGATAGGCCTCTCGCAGCCGGCGCAGTGGACCATGGCTTTGGCTTGGGCTTTACAACCCCACAAATAAAGCACACACGCGCACACACACACTCACACAAAACAAAAATCAACAGCGCAGGCCGAGCATTGACCGAGTTATCTGCGCTCTCCCTCCCTGATTCGCCTGGAGCTCCCGGGTCAATGTGCGCGGAGAAAGCCAGTCGATCAGGTGTCACCACAGATTTCTCCCTGCATGCGTAAAACGGCTCAGCGTCCAAAAAAAAAAAAAAACAAGACAGGAAGGGGAATGGGGGGAACCGCGTCCTCTGTCAGCGATGGAAAAGCCAACAACAAAAAAAAGAAAAAGATTAAATAAATCAGTCCTTTATTGGATCCGGGATCAAAAAACACGACCCAAAAAAAAAATTTAGATTTCAACACAGGAAGCTTCGGATCGGCTCAGGAGAGAAGACCGGAGCCAGTTTGGTTGTCCCGGCGCTCTTGGAAGTGACGCATCGGCCGAGAGGAGTGTCGTGTGCCAGTCAGTGCTGGAAGAGGCGTCTAATAAAATGGTTTTAGGGCAGAGCTGTCACACAACAAGACATGCACGCCTATAAATAATTCAGTGCACTCTGACATGGCAGCGTATCCACTGTTCAAAACCCGGCGAGAAACAAAATCACACACCCAAAAGATTTGTTCTTTTTTTTGGGAAAAAAAGAGCTTTTCTCTCCTCTCGCTGTCGCTGATCCTGGATGTTTAACTTGAGGTGGCGGAGTGATGCTGGGATGCGCTGGCGGCTCCGGTAGTAGTCTGTATATATGCTGGGATGCCCTCAGTCTCCAGTACCGTATGTATGCTGGGATGCGCTGGGTCTCCACAGTACACTGTCTTGCTCCTAAAGCTCCAGCCCAGCCTTATTCCCAGCCTCCTGACGTCAGGCCGCGGCCGGACCAATCAGCTGCGCACCATGCCAGCAACCATCAAGCCGCCCCATCATAACCCAGCGAGGGCTCTGCCTGCTATTTATGCCACACACTCAAGACACCAATTGTCAAGAATTTCCCTGCAAACTGTCATATGTTAGTGAATGTGTTTGGAGGAAGCAGCCGCGGCGGAGGGCGAGCAGCGCGGAGGGAAGAGACGCCACTTTTCAGCTGCTGAGCAAATTGTCTTCTGGGCATGAGGGGGACATGAAGGAGGAATCTGAGCAGGTAGATACAGTGGTGTCTGCAGGATAATAAGCTAGAGGCGCATATTGCATGGCGTGCGTCCTGTGTAGACTGAATTTGAAGTTAGTTTGCGCCAGAAATTTACGCACAAGTCGCTCATGTTTGTTGATCAATTAGAGAATATAGAAAGTCTTTTATAATGAATAAACTAATTGTAAGGTCAAATATGGAATAGCACATATCTGCTTTGAACTTCACATCACCCATAGAGCTAAATCTCTGATTTCACAGCAGGTAGCAGCAGAACTGTGATGAGTGTTCTAGGAGATGATGTTACCGGTAGTTGTCCTTTTTCTCCGCGTCCAGTGAAACGCCACAGAGTGTCGCGTGCTTATTTACTTTGATAATGTCTCCTCGAACCTCGGCAGCAGCACACATTAGTAGTTTTGTCTTTTGGTGTGAGTGAGAGGCAGCGTGGAAGTGAAAGACAGAAAGGCTCTAAAGTTGACAGCTCGCACAGCTCAGCCAGTCAGGAGCTCGCGGCCCAGACACCTCGGACGATTCATTAGGGGAGGTCCAATCCACTTCAAGTCCACCTTAAGTAAATAACACCATGAGCCTAACAGCCCGCTGGATTATTAGTCATTTCCCTTCAAAGAGATCAGTCAAGTCTTTTGTGGTGAAGCTTTTTAGATGAATTACAGGCCCCGAGTCTCTTTTTTTAATTTCTTTTGCCCAATGAAAATAAGATAGAAAAAAGTTGACATGCTGGTGGAACAAATTCATTTCGTTCCACCAACTATCCAAAACTTACATTTACCAGCTTTTAGAGTAATTCATCTTTACATGATTTATTTACATAAACTGCTCTATTGTGGCCTGTGAGATAATAGTTTAATAAATGTAATAAGAGAAATGAATTACTTGCAGTTGTTTTTGTGTGTAATTACAGAATGGAGCGTGTGTTTGCGCAAAAAGCTGCGCACTTAACGCACTTTAAAGCTGGGGGAAAAAAGCGACCCAGAGAGGTATATTTATTCTCTAACTAACAGTAGCCCGCCAGCATCTCTTGCATATGTGCTGCTTCTCATGCAAAACGCCCGCCCGTCCCAGTCCAGCTGCCTCCTGGCGTCTGGGGAGCGCCCCTTCAACAGGACATGTGTTCCTGGCTTGAAGAAAAAAAAGAGAGATAAGGCTTAAAAACATACAAGTCTCTGTTTAGTTTTCGCCTTATACCACCTCCTCAGCCCTGCTCTGCTTTAGTCCTCTTTTCTTCTTTTTTTTTACCCCTCCCGTTTTATCCACTTTTCTGTTTGTGGAAGATGAGTCTGAACGCGCTCTGCTGACCATCTGGTTATGTTTCCATCAGAGAGTCAGGGAGAGAAGGGTCATTGAGCTCCATGACAACTGGGCGGTCCATCCTGTATAGACTGGTAATCACAAATGGAAATATCACGTTTCTTTTGGATACAAAACAATCACTGTTCTTTATTTCCCCTCCTGCGAGGAAATGTGCAGAAATAAGCCTGAAGACAAGCCCAGAAATCCCGCAGTCTGCAGGCCTCACGCGCCCCGCCACCACACTAACTTGTAAATGCAGCATGTAAACAACAAAAGTTGTTGTTATTTCCATGTGTAGAAGATGCCTTGATAGTCTGTCAGTGGGGATAATCTCTGCCTGATTTAAACCAGAGAGGGGAAAGAGCCAGCTCACGGAGGCAGATTAATCCACGAATAGAAGGAAATCAAAATATAGGCTATAGGCTTAAAAATATCTCAACTCCCCTCCAGGCAGAGACACTATTAAATGCAAAAAAATGATTTTAACCTTACCACTGTAATCCCTTACTAGCAATAGATTTTTATTCTCACTCGTATTTTCATTCTGATGCAGGCTCAACTTGTAAATTGGAATTTGTGCTGCGACGTCTTTGCTCAAGTTGAAGAAAACAAAACTTTTTTCCCTCTCCTACTCATTTTATCCAGCTTTAATCTGAGAATGATTGGAGGTAGATGTGACTCCAGAAGGCCTTTCAGCAGGCCTGTTAAAACAATCAAAATCTAAGTGAGAACTGAAGCTGAAAATGAAAAATCTAAATAGCCAAAATCCACTTTAGTATTTGATTGATCTCTTATTGGTTCCCACTATAAAACCACTTCTTTTATTAACTTTTTCTAATTCCATGCATTTCCTTTATTTCCTCCAAAGTGATCATGTGGACAGCACAGGCCCTGCTGTACAGTAAAGATGGGGGATATTCTTGTATCAGAGCCATAGTGTTGTAAAGCAGCCCAGGAGATTTGGGGTTTATGAAGTGCAGACAAGTGAACTGGTACACTGCGAGATAATTAATCTGAGATAATGGATGAGGCTGTGAGGATGCATGCAATCATTAATTCTAATCATGACACGTTTATTTGTCTCCCTCTTCTCCTCCAGGCTCAGTTTTTAGAGACACAATGTCACCACAACAATGTATGGCAGGGGGGGCACGGCTATAGAGGAAGAAGACTTTTTGGAATACAGACTCACTGCTGAATCAGGCAGGTGATTAGCTGTGTTGGGGGAGGGGGGAAGGGAGAGGGGAGAGGGGGGTTGTTTAAAATATGTGAGAGAGCGATATTTAAAGCAATTTCTTCTTCATGTAGTTTTTTCCCCTCCTCCCCCCGTGGTGGCCAGGCTGTGAAAGCCGGAGCTGTGTGACCTTAAACCCGGGCTAGAGAGACCGGGCAGGCTGCCGGGGGGACACACCGTGACTCCGGTAATACAGAGAGAAATATCACCCCCGACTGGAGCTTTGATCAACTGAGTGTACAGGGGGAGGAGGAGGAGGAGGAGGAGGAAGGAGGAGGGGGGGGGGGGTGGAGGTGGAGAGGTGGGGTACCGGTCCACTGCTCTGCTCTGGCTGTTTCAGCCTATCTGCAGGTTTTTTCCACTCTTTTTTTATTTTTTTTTATTTTTTTATTTTTCTTTTTTTTTTTACAAAGGAATATTACAAACAGGCGCTGTCATTCATAATTCATAATAAGGCGCATTGTTCATTTCTGGCTTATGAATGCGATTATTTTAAAAATAAACAGCCTCATTTCTGTCAAACTGGCTCAGTTAATATCATTTTTTATAATTTTTCCATCTGTATTCCTACTTGGAGAAACTTCACGACGTGGAATGAGAAAAATCATTTGAAGGCGCAGTTGTTGCTAAATGCGCATATTTTGAAAAAAATAGGAAATTATAAAGCGAAATGAGAAATCAGACAGAAATAATTTTTCTGACATTTAAGTCTGTTGCACTTATTTTAAGTTGCTTTAGACAAACATATCAACGTATCAAATGAATAAAATTGCTTAAAATTACACGGATATATTTTTTAAAACGAAAAACGTTTTTGCGTCATTTTTGCCAATAACGACACACGCAACACAATGTATTTGAGTTATTTGAAAGTTTTAAAATGAGCTAAAAACACATCTTATTTTATATAACTCACAGACAGCTGAACATTGAGTAAACAGCTCTGACCATCAACATTTATGATATAATAGCTCTTCTCTACTTTGCTCAACCAGAACGCGCAAAGCACATTTCCACGCAAACTTTCCTGTCATATCCATAAAGTGAGTGTGTGTTTGCAGGGGAGTGGGTGTTGGAGGTAGAGGGGGGTTACGGTGCCCTGCCCTCTCCCTGCCCTGCCCAGTCTGTCAATCATTCTTCCCCGCATTATCACTCACTCCCAGAACCGAAATCCGACCCTCCCTCCCTCCTTCTTCTTTCCATCCCTCTGTCCATTCACCCATCTCGGCGCGCGGTGCTCACGCAGCAGAAAAGGCCCTGCATGGCTGACAGTTTTTTTTTTTAAGTCTGTAATGGTATAAACCACATGATTGGGGAGGCTGCAGCAGCCAACGCAAAAGCACGCAGAGTCCCAACAATCGACTGGCTGAGCTGTGTCCTCCTCTCCCTCCCTCCATCCCTCCCTCCTCTTCTTCCTCCTCCTCTTCATGTGGATCAGCAGCCAAACATATGCCGATGTTGCCGATGTGAACTCAACGTGGATTATTGAGCCAACAGCAACTCTACGCAAACATTTTCCAGACTTTCCAACTCCGGCCCCGGCCTGCGCTGAGAGAAATCCAATGGGATTTATAGATCATCTCCCTACAGCTGTCCCTTCTCAGTCAGTCAACCCCCCCCCCCCCACACACACACACACACACGCACACACACACACGCACACACTCGCGCGCACGCACACACACACACACACACTAGCCGATATTCAGAGACTGTCATGATCCCCGACCTCCACGAACCATCCACAGCTATACAACCAACCCTGTCTTCACTGTCTGTGTTTTTCTCAAGGAGATCATATGATTCAGTGAATTGGGAGGGGGCTGGTGGGTTCAAAACAGTCAGCCTGCACGAGACCATCATCAGCATCACCACAACACCGCAGCCTCCATCATATAGTCCCAGAGTCCCTGCCACTCCTCTAGGGGGCGAATTTAATCCGGGTAAAGAGAGAGTTTAACCTATCATATACTGCCTTTATTATAGTTCATATTTATATACATATATATGTATCAGTTTTTATGTCCTCATTGAAAAATGAGAGTTTTTACATGAAGCCTGACAGGAAATATTCTTCTACTAATGCTGCCTATATGAACACTTTAAAATGGGCAATATTTTAATGTTGAAAAAAAAATGTCCTCAGCTAAGCAAATGAATACAAATAGAAACCTATTAAAATTATATTTATAGAAATGCAGAACGCAGCTTTAAAGATTTGCACAGTTAAATCAATAGCACAAATGTCAACAACTACACCATCTCCATCAGATCAGCTTGAGAGACTATTGACTGATCCATGTGGGATTCCTCAAAGGAGACGTGCACCTTCACTGTGAATCAAAACTAAAGAAAAGAAGAAGAAAAAAAGAAAAGAAGAAAGAAAGAGAAAGCTTTTCTCACATGAAACTGCTCCAAACAGAGAAATGAACATACATAAAGGCGCTTGGGAAGCAGCCTCTAAAGCAATTCCCCTAGTTTAGATTAATGGTACTCGGCGCTTATTCTGCAGTCGGGGGTGAAAGGGCTAGGATCACTAATGATTATAATATAATGTGTGGCGATAACCACTCCCTTTGAGATATTATCGCCCGCTGGCCAATGCTCAGGGGACGGGCTGCATGGCTGCAGAGCGGCAGATAGCTGCTGCTGCTGCTGCTGCTACTGCAGCGACCGCAGCGGATTTCTGCGCTCTGAAATAAAAAAGCCCGCAAGCATGGAGCGATGGAGAGCTGGCCGCTGCTGATACCTGCATTAAAATATACAGCAGAGCAGACTCTGGACTGTGAATACTGAACTATGCACACACACACACACACACACACACACACACACACACACACACACACACACACACACACACACACACACACACTTTAAAAGAAATAATGGTGAGACATATGTTTTTTGTGTGAAAATATAGGCGTGTTTATTTAGAAGCTGCATCTATTTTTTTGTCTTATTATGTTAAATCAAACTAAAAATGACTTCATATACTGCTTTATGACACGGTTATGGAACACTATGGAGGCCCTGTGGACAATCATGTTGAAGCTAAAAGAAAATCTCTGTCTTTAAAGGTAATAAAGTAGCTAAGCCTAAATGATACACAACAATTGTAATTCCTAAATAAAACAAGAACACATACAATAAAGAGAGTGATTCATAAAATGTGATCCAATTCAAAATTCAAAATCCTGTTATTTCCTGAAGCTTTTTGTTGCAATCAAGTGCTGAAGAAGAACTGAAGGTCCTCAAATGATTTATGCTCTTTAGTTAATAATAATTGTATTCAAATTATCTTGTTAGAAAAAAAAGAGTAAAAACAAAGACAATCAGAGGATCCAAGGATGCCAGCCTGTTTGAAAAGTATTTTGATATTAGGACTATTTTATTCAAATATTGCATTGTACTTTTAAAGAACCAAAGAGCCTGTGGTCTACCTGTATCTTCTCACCTTCTTATGTCACGTGATAGAAAGTCTTAGACGCACAATAACAGCAAAATAAGAAAATAAGTGATTTTGTATTACACTCCCCATCCACCGACCTGTAGGCCTCTACAGTAAATGCTGTGAAATCACACATGTCTACATATACCTGAACATTTTCTCACTGCAATCAAACAAGACTGAAGAAGCCTCTGATTCTCTAATGTGAACATGCGCGCACAACTTTTCCAAAGCCGATTAGGTTTGAAATCCCTGCGTAATTATCGACATTTACTGATCAATAAGAAACAGCCCAGTCCTCAACGACTTGCATGGGTAAAAAATAAAATCTCTGAGAGAAGGAAGCACAGGAGGAGGAGGAGGAGGAGAAGAAGAAGAAGTGGAGTGAGTGATGCTGCTGTGCTGCACCGCGGCCAATCCCGCACTATCCATCTTCATTGGGCTTTTGTGTGCGCAAAAAGCAAAGGCGCGCATAACGTAAAGCCCGCATCAAAGCCGCGGCTTTATTTTTATATCCAATAGATCAGCAGGCAGACAAAGCTTTATTTTCGCCAGGAGAGAGATATTTTACCTCTGCCTTACGGTTTTATGTTAGAGAGGTGTCAGCCGGGGGAAATGGATGGTTAATGCATAGGCAAAGCGCTGCTCGCCTTGGCATGCTGCACGTCAGAGGGGGGCTGCAAGGGAAGAGCGGCGGGGATTTAGGGCCCCTGGGGGCCCAACACGGGGGACTGAGCACTGGGGGTAGGGGGCAGGAGGGGGGGAATAGAAGTATCCGCCCCCTACTCCAACTCTTGCTCATAACACAGTTGGAACACACAAGCACACAGTCAAACATACACCTCAGTTAGACTAATACATGACTTTTAGAGTGTTGGCCTTTTCATTTCAAATCCAGGGTTGGGCCCACTCTTTATAGACCCCCAACCATCCACCCATCCATCTCAGAGTTTTTTATTTTATTTCAATTTTTCTCATTATTATGAGTCATTCTAGGAGGTAAAAAATAAGTGACAGCAGGAATGTGCTGAACTGAAAGGTTACACAAGAATACCAGTACATGAGATATTTAAACAAGTCGACCTCCAGTAAAAGAAAAAAGACAATTCAAAATGAAATCTAGTGACAGTCATAAAATGAATTTTCCAGTATACAAATCAACAAACTGTCTTTACAATTCAGTTAACCCAGTTTGACAAACTCCAGATTCCGTTATTAGCTTTTCTGGAGCTTTCAACCAGTGACAATAACCTACTAAGATTTATGGTATCATCATTAACTGGAAACCTAGAAAAAAAGCTAGTAAGGACATCTGGCTCATAACACATAAACACACAATAAAAACACAGTTTGCTGGTACTGACCTTTTGTTAAAATACAGGGCCGGTCTCAGACTTTATGGGGCCCTTTGTAGAGCCCCCCCCCCCCCCGCCCCCCCCCATCCACCCAACACACGCATTCATTAACCCAAACCTTTTATATTATTTTTAGATCTTTTTTATTATTCATATTAAGTCATATTGGAAGGCGTGACGCCATATAATCAGCATGTGAGGCATTTAAAGTCAGGTAATCTGCATCCACAAAAACTCCAATATGAATCAGAATATCAAGTAAACAAATATGCATACATAAACCAACTTTACAATTACAAAGAGAACTAAATTCATATTTATTTGGCCAATACCTTAACTCAAAGTCCACTTAGCTGTGAATTGAGGCTTAATGGATATTAAAACAGACTCAAAGTCATGTTGTCATCTCAAAGTTGTGGTTGAAAGCTCCAGAAGAAGCTGAATGTCATTAGAGTTCTCTTAATTTCAGGGCTTTAACAGCTTCTTAGTAGATATAATCTACCTTATAAACTGGAGGTGTGGAGTCTAGATGTATGTGTGTTAAAAAAAATGCAACTGATTTGCATTCTAGGAAATGTAATGCAGTGATTTTGGAGTCAGGATATGTCAGACACTGCTGCACTGACCATTGACCATTCTTCAAAAATCTTTCTACCAACTTAATGGAAGGGTTATACTCAATCACTGGAGCACCCTCTAATTTCCTCTTTAAGTACAGCTAAAATCTAATTAAGCGGCCAAGTAGTTTGTTTTAAGCCAAAGGCAGTCTATATACTCACCTCTGACCACCGCTACACAGGAGGACACTCATCTATTCATTTTTTTCCAAAATATTTTCACAAATAGATTTGTAATTTAAAGGTCAAATGTATCCCATAATGTCCTTTTAGTAAATGAATGTGGAGTTCATAGTGCTTTAAACTGTCTTAAAGGAGAGTTTTAGTGTCCCACCACGGTTTTAATGTGGTTCCAGAGGGTTTTTTTGTGCCAACACGAGTACATCTGCATGACATTTCTTATTCCCAATTTAGCAGCGGTTCAAAATTTAAGCAGCATCAAACAAACAAATCTATAGGAAATCTTCACATTAGCAAACTCCACCCCCCTTTCCTCAGACCCTTCCAACACACCCTCACACACGACTATTAGCTAGTTGTTAAAATCTTATGCACTGCTCCCTCTCTGACATGAATGCAGATTTCTCGCTATATGCTGCAAAGAGTTAACGAGATTTACAATGCTGCTCAAAACACAGAGCTTCCCTGTCATATTTCCCCCTCATGCTAAATAGAAATCTTAAGAAGTAATTGGAATTTACTGCATACCTGAATAACTGCATATAAATAAGCACACATTTCATCAGGGGGTTCACTGACACTGTTTGGGCGCATAAAAACTGCTGCATACATTATAATACACAGCAAATAATCTTATTTTGCTGGAGCCTTTGCTACATGCTTGGGATTCCGTCCAAATTACCGAGGATTCAAACAAGCGTTTTCAATTTATTAAGCCTATATGGGCAACATTTCATTTTAATGGGACAATTTATTTCTGGGAGGGGATTATCAGGGGTTGGTTGAAACCATGGTAGTGTGTAAATCTGACAGCGTTCATCTCATTTAAAAGCAGTCAGCCTTTCTTTTGCTTAAAGCCCATTTTTCAGTCAGTGGACGGAGCTGCAGGATTCAGGAGCCTCGAGAGGCCTCGACCTCTTGTCCTCTTCCTACAGCTGAAAGGCAAAAACTAGCTCGTTGACTTTGGCCATGTCTCCCAGACAAATTCCTCAATTCTCAACACCTTTATGAGCCTGCATGCACTTACCGAATTTGGTGGAGGAGGACACAAATCCTCCGGATGGGATTGGCAGTCATGCCCCTCGGTCTCTCGGCCCGACACGCTCGGGATGTAAAGTGCCCGTCGACGCCGCGACCCCCTGGTCGAGAGGGCTCAGCGGATTTGGAGATAATGACATTGCCGCCTCTATTAAGATTCACATTAACCATTTCACCGCACGACCCTATTTCCCTTTGTCCTAGCCCCCGTGTCAAAAGCCTCCCAGTCTTACTGTGCCTGTGGTAATATTCAAAGCTGGCCAAACAAGCCTGACTGCCTGCATGTGCACAACCTCTGTTCCTGTGAAGGACTAAAAAAAAAGAGGCTGTCTATATGCAAAGAATACAGTGGAAATACATATCCCACTTGTTGAAAGCAAACCACCTTAAAATTCATGGAACAGACTATTTGGCTGCAAATAGATCCTCTATGCTTGTATCTGACATTTTCCATGTTGGAACACTCACGCTCACTCTCACAAATGTTACTTTGTCTTTTCTTTTTCACTGACTGAAAGACACCTACACCAAGTGCCCTCTCTCTCTATATCTCTCTCTCTTTCTCTCTCTCTGTCTGTCACATACACACCCACACCCACACACACACACACACACACACACACACACACACACACACACACACACACACACACACACACACACACACACCAACCCCAAGCTGCCTCCCCTGCTGGCTCCCAGAGCTGTGACTGTGGGAGGGAGGCCAAATTGTTTGTCTCTCCCTGTGTCAAGGCTCTGCAGCGGGGATGAGACCATGAGAACAACTGCTCCCTGTCTGGCTTCTGGCTGATGGCTCCATCAGGTTAGAGCAACAGGGAGTCTGACGCTGCATGAGCTTGAATGTGCGTGTGTGTGTTTGTGTGTGTGTGTAAGTGAGTATATGAGTTTGAAGAGAGGTGATCTTTCCAGGAGTGAAAAGTGATGCTGTGTACAACCAAAGCAAGCATTAAAGGAGAGTTTGAAAAGCGATTGTTGGGAAGCAAAGTGCAAAAGCAGCACTGAGTCGTTTGCTCCGAGAGATGGGAACAAAATTGAAAAACACCTCAGAAAACAATGCGAGGGCATCAAAACTGGTGACAAACTACAAAACAAAGAACTCAGGGATTACATCTTCATAAGTGCAAAGATTTCTCTTGATACGTTGTGGAGGAAATGTAATTGTTGCTTTTCCCCAATTGCCCCAACACCTAGAATTGATATTTATATACTTAATTGTTTCCGCAGTGAATATAATTGCCTCCTGGATGATGTTCACATTCATGCACATGTACTGCACTGGAGTTGGAGGGAATATAAAACATAGCATGTTGACACTGGAAATAGAGTTTTGCATCACTTTAGGCAACAACAGCACTTTAATTAAGAAAAGTTGAAAGATGGTTCCAGTTAAATGTGACTAAAAATCCCTTAAACAGGCAACGTGAAACAGGAGATACAGACTCTTTAACACTATGTTGGTTAAGGTGGTGGTGCTATTGTATGTGCCTTGAATTGGTAGAGCTGGATTGGTAGAAGTGGAGCTTAGGTCTGTACTTTGATAGAAATAATAAAAAATCAGTTAAGAAACTAGTATGTGTGATAATAATGACAAGGGAAAACAAAAATGTATCACTTCTCTTTATCAAATAAAACATTGAGTTGTTTATCATTATCACTTACATGGACTTTAACGTATCCTGCTGGAGATACAACTCATAAAAACCAAATGTATGAAAAATATTTTAATATGTATTAATGGAAATGTTTTAGTTTAGGTGCAAATGAGATAACTAGTAACCTAAAATGATGTTTTTAAATCTCATTCTCCACTCCTGCCTGTTAAACAGTTACCATGTGCTGCTGATGTTGAACTACCAGTAGATATTGTTTTGAGAAATTGGATATTTTGGTAGAAAAACATGAAATATGTTGTCACGAAACATTGTACAGGTCAGTATCAACATTTTTACAACTTGCCAGCAACTTATCATAGATGTCATAGGGAGGAGGTTGTTGTGGATGGTTGTCAGTACAAAGCGCAGGACTTTGATACCAGAGCCTGGGCTAACACACTTGGTTAGAGACTGTGTTTTCCTTAGAAGACTGACTGTGGTCTCTGAGAGGTAAAGCTGGAGGAGGTCAGGACTGGTTGGCTTTGACATCGGATACTGTGGTTTGCAACAATCAGTGTTGGTTTCTTTTCCAGAATCTTAACCAGGCTGTATGCATTTAAGAAAGGCACTGACAAATAAAGTTATCTAACTGATCAGAAATGCTTATGTGGCTTCTTTTGCAATTATAAGCAGTCTGTTTTTGTATTTTAGGTTGGATGATTGTCTGCTGGGTTACTGTTCATGACATGTTGTGTCTTGTGGTTTAAGTCAGCTTTGAATTTTCTAATCATTTAATTAAGATCTTTTCCCCTGACCTTAACCAAATGTTCCATAAACAACACTATTACAACCGTTAAAGGAATAGGTCAACATTTGGAAAATACAGTTTCTGTGTGGATTAAACAAGCAACATACAACAGTGTTAATTAGTGAATCATAGAGGTGTAATAGTCACTTTGTGTAGAGCCAGACTAGCTGTTTCCATCACTTTTGAGTCTTTATGTTAAGCTAGACTAACCATGACCTGACTTCAGTTCTGTACTTAATACACAAACATATCAAACTCACATAGAAGAAGAAAGCCAAATAGCATCTTGCCTAACATTTCATTGCTTGAGTTTCTAGGAGTTTTTATTGGAGAAAAACATGCTAAAGTTTTTGCAGATGTGTATCAATATGGACATTCTGTGTTAATCCACATCCACACATGTTTCCTCATCATGTTCCTACAAGTGTAATCCAGGCAGCATTACCTTCCCTGCACAATCTTATTTTCTCTATTCAAACAAATTGTATATGAATGTAATTTTAAGGAGATGGGTTTGTCTGAAATATATACATATATATATTCTAATGTTGACTGATCTGTAGGGTCTTAGGTGGTCCTTTAATGTCTCATGTTTGAGGAGAAGTGTGACCCTACAGAACCAAGGAGACAGCTGACAGTCAACTTGGATTTATTAGCATTCATTTGCTACAGTGCATTGCATTCATTGGAGAGTATTTAGTCATCTTTCCATCCGTGTGCATGTGTTCCACTAAACTCCCTGATTCTTCTCCTCTTCTATAATGTGAACGAGGTAGTTATGCCGCCGCATGGAGAGCCCTCCTCCTCTCCTTCTCCTGACTTGCTATGCCTGCAGATGAGTTGAAAGGGTGAGGAGGTCGCAACCTTCCTGGGGGATGTTTTACGATGACACGGCCGGGAAGGTCTGATTTGTCTCCGCTGGAGCGTGCTGCTGGCATCTTCACACCCAGCGAGAGAGAAAGAGAGAGAGATAGAGATAAATAGAGAGAGAGAGGAGCTGAGAGAAAAAAAAGAGAGAGTGTGTGTGCACAGAGGAAGAGTGTTGGTGATGGGGTTTAGGGGGGGCGAGAGGGGAGGGGAGGGGGTTGGATGTCGCAGGGTTGGAGGAGGGCGGGTTGTAAATTAGCCGGCTTGGCAGACTGATGGTCAGCAGCGGTTTCAGAGAACAGCACCCACCTTGACCCCCCGCCTAGGACGTCCAGCTGAGCCCTCGAGGGAAGAGGAGGAGGAGGAGGACTGCAGACCTCAGAGGTGGACATGTACTGTAGGCTCAGTTTAATCCTCTATGTGGTAAACATGCACACTATCATATCATATCATATCATATCATATCATATCATATCATATCATATCATATCAGTATCTGCTTGTTCCAGCTCTTCATTAAAGTCATATTATTTCTATGATTATTTTTAGCATGGGAAGGGTTTCTCATGTGAACCCATTTATAGCTCTCAAAAATCCACATGACCCCCATGAGACAGGCTGACATGTAAATCTAGGATGGCAGATTAAATGATAAATGATGAATAACAAATAGTACAGTCAGTTACAACTTACTGATATTTAATGACATTGGTTCATATCTGATATAATATCTATAAGTCCAACCTTTGTTTTCACTAATTCTAACATAATGCCAGTATTAGCTGCAGCTGTGTGCCAGTTTTAGCTGTGACTAAATGTTTAACAGGAAGGCTGGCTTTATAAGCAGACATAGTGATGTTGGTCCTGCTTCAACCTCTGATCTCTGTTTGAGTGAAATCTATGATCATCTAAGAGTTAGACCGTCATTATATCAGCTTTGTGCTCATATTGTGGATATGTGTGGTATGAATGATTATCACATAGCAAACATGTTGCCAGTTGGTATTCCACTATAAAAAAATATATGGGGGGTTAATAGGGGCCCATGAGCTAATTTTGGTCACTAATATAAACTATGGGAAGTTGTATTTTTTATTTTCCAGGCATTGTTTCTTTCTTAAGATACACATGCATACATTTACTAATCCAGTATATCAGTGATGAAGTCAAATCAGCTGATAATGCATAAACCCCGCCAGGCTCTAGTTTATACTAACACATATACAGATCAGTGTCTCTGAGCATCTCTCAGAAATCAGACACATACAGCACTGTGGACCTCACATTCATTGTTGAATGTGTATGCAGACATGGTAAAATAGTCTGTTTTAGAAGAGCATGCAACACTCTCCACCCTCCACAAAATCTCACAATATATAGTAAATTGGCCCATATTAAACAAATTAATCTCACGCTTGGCAGTTCATCGATCTGCTGTTTCTCTGTTGCTTATTTGCAATCATGGAGCTCATTAATGGAGAAAATTATCTAATTCACCCGAGGTGCTTCGGCTGGGGAGGAGAGAGTTAAAAAGCTACAGGGACACAGCGGCTGCTCGGGAAACACGGAGAGAGAAAGAGAGAGAGAGAGCGAGAGAGAGAGGGAGATATGTTGGCTTCATTTGCATGAAGTTTGCTGGAATGCACTCCCCTATGGGTTGTAGGTGGGAGAGTTAACACCCTGCAACACACAGCCCCAACACACTCTAATAAATCATGTAATCCCTGAAACTGGAAGACAAACATGGGACCAGATCTAATCAGGACTTGGCAGAATCCTTTTATCTGGGCCCATCTCTGCCTTGTCACACACAGTACACAGTCCCGCGCTCCTCTTATGACGAACACGGCAATAGCTGTTGATATCCAGTGATGGATAGGAGCTGAGGGGGTTGATTTTGTGTGTGTGTATGTGGGTGAGGGGGATTGGGGGGGGGTTATTCATCTTTAAATTTTACCATTTACATACTTTATAATTTATTCTGCATCACTGGACAGTGGAACTCTCCAATGCAACCCAGAATAATGACATATTTTAAGTTGGCAGCCCTCCACAGCAGAGTGACCACAGATACTTACAATTAGGAAAACACACACACACACACACACACACACACACACACACACACACACATATGTATATATATATATATATATAGTGGCATACCGTACCATATGCATAGAGGGTTTAAAGACCGTGTAAAGTGAATTCAGACATTTTCTTCTAAACACATTAAATAGGTCATAAATGTATTTTATATATACGAAATACAATATTTATAATATTGTATAAAAGGTGTAAAAAGCATTTCAACCATTTAGATTTGAATTGTGGAGCTAGGCTTCACAAACTGTGTTTCAAGATTTCTGTGTTCATGATTTAGTATGAAAATCACCGCTGCGTTAGCATAAACCCGCCCCTGCTGCTGTAGAGGTATAAATACATTTAGCGCACACTACTACAGTAGCTACTACAGTCTACAGTTATCCAGTTAGCTGCCGAGTTAGCCGCCGAGCTAGCAGCCGATTTAGCCGCCAAGGTAGCAGCTGAGCTAGCAGCAGAAAGCTCTCAAACGTAGCGTCCATTTTTCTGGTAGAGGCAGTGACTTTGATTGACAGGTGACACTTGGTAGGGGGCGGGGTTTCAGCGCACTCGGCGGGCACGCCCACATCGTTTGGGAGCAGAGAAAGAGGTTGCTTTTTACATTAACATTGAAGCCTAATTTCATGTATTTGGCGATTTTTTTAATCATTCAAATTTGGCAGAGTTATTCTTACTTTACACGGACTTTAGTGTTAGGTTAGGGTTCAGTATTTTATATGATCAGGAAGGGATAACACAGTGGCTAATGAGCTAGCATTCAACATGAAATACCACAAATCAATATGCAATTCCTCTAATGACAGCTATAATACTGGCTCAAACCAACAATGAATGAATCCTAGTAACAAGTATTGTATGTGTATCAAAGCCTGGCAGATCTTATTGCTATGTGCCATAGAGCTCCACTGTACTACTATAACACATCGATGAGCCACACTGTTGCATATAGTGACATGTTCCTTCATTACTATGAACACACATACTGTTTATTATGACTAAAATAGTCACCATTAAATGCACTATTTCCCCATGTTTGTGTAATATTTGTTAAAAAATTACAGGGAATGACTGAACCTTTTTCAAAAAAAGATGTATGTGATTTTTTATAGATCTTCAGTAGAAAACATCAGGCATGGGGATGAGAGCCACAGACAAGGAAGGGAAAAAGTAGAGACAGAAAGTATTAAGAGACAGACACATTGTTGGTTTTGATCTTTTCATGAGATGTACTGACATTAAAGGATAAGGCTGGTTTTATTCTATATTTCTCCCAAAGTCACATCACAGTCATCTCCTCAGCTCCACCTCACCTTCTCTACACACACATCTATCTCATATCTGTCTTTCCTGGAAGAGGGATCTAGCCTCTGTAGCTCTTTCTGAGTTTTCTGAGCTGAGTTGTTCCTTACTGAAATCAAAGGGCAAAGGGCCGAGGATGTTGCATAGGAAGTCCCTTGAGGCAAATTTGTGTTTTGTTATATTATTATACAAATAAAATTGACTTGACTTGACCTTTGCCCAGGACTTTCTGCTTAGATGTAATACCTCAATCCCATGCAAGCAAACCCTCTTCTCAATATAAGCTGAATGCAGACTCTACATGGCCCACTTGCCTTGTATTGGACTTAGTTCTGCATATATATAATAATTATGTTTTAATTGTATATAGAGCTGACGTTACGGGCTATCTCTATGTTCGAAGTAACCATGACCCTTTAACTGGCTCATGCTCTCCTGGTCCCATTCCTTTGAACCCTCATGTTGTCTTCCCATTAACCATGCAACTTAAGTCCTCCTGGGTAAAGATTGACCCGCTCTGGTTTGACTGTTTATAAAGCATAACGTATAAATTATCACCAAAATCTGTGTGTCAATTTTACACATATTTTTGGACATAATGGTCGATAGGCCTCATTTATATTAAATGATACCAAATTCTTGATGTCCTCCTAAGTCTGGTTTGACTGTTTATAAAGGATAAGGTGTAAATCATCACCCAATTCTCAACAGACCTTTTTAACCAACTTCATTCCAACTTATTGCCACAGGTTTTACGCTTAGTTTTTTGGAAATCATAGTCAATAGGCCTTATTTTAAATTAAATTATACCAAGTTTCTGAGTTGTCAAAATTGACCCACGGACAACAGGGTTAACCCAGATTAGAGATGCATTCATTAAAGGTCCTTATCTAAACATATGGAGTGAAAAACATGACATACTGTTGATGGAGACTGTATTCCAGGGCTTACTATAAATGTCCAAAAGATTTCAAATTAAGTTTTTTTTTTTTTTTTTTTACTTCTGGAGCCGAACTCAGAAGGTCCAGTAACACTAGCTTTCTATGGAGCTTTACACAGGAGCCTTTGCTGACAGTAAAAACAGTCTCCAGCACAGGTTGAACATGCATTCAGTAGACCTGCATCATATGAACATCTCATTAGAAGCTAAAGCTGGCAAAAATTGTTCAAGCCCAAATAAAGGTTAAAAAAAAGTTTGTTGCAAAGTTTCTTTGCAACAAACAGACACAGACACTTGGACAAGCAGGAAGATGTAAGTAGAGCAAACTGGTAAAGTTTAACAGGTGACATCATCATCATCATCTACACATCAGTCTGATATCACTTTATGATTCTAGTTTCAACCACTTCCCAAAGCTGCTTTTTTTAAACGAGTTCACCCGAACCAGGCAACCCTCCTGTAAATATTCACTGTGTCAGTTACAGGTAGATGACTGGATACCCCCCCCCCCCCCCCCCACATCTGCTTTTCTGTTACACTACAGCCCACCATGAATCAAACACGGTGCGCCAATTCACCAGAGAGCCATCACTGGGAATATATAGCAGCTCCTGGGTTACTTTGTATTGTAATAGATGCATTGTGCTACTGAAGAATATCCCAGCCTGTATTCAAGCAGAATGAACAAAAAAGAGGAGCAGAAGAAAGAGTCTGGTGGTGCAGATTCAAGGGGGAGAACGTGGAGGGACGGGGGTAGGGGTGGGGGGCTGGGGGGGGGGGGTAGCGTAATTAGAAAGAGATGGGATCGGGGGAGGTTCAGTTGCTCTAGATGTGAAATCTAATTTCTATATAATGTCATTTAAATCCTGTGATCCAGGAATTGTATTTGAACTTGGATTATCGGAATCATCAGCCCGTGAATGCCTAAGATCCCTGCCACTGTTTGTGTGTGTGTGTGTGCAAATGTGTGTGGAGGGAGGGAGGGAGGAAGGTAGTGAGGGGATGGGGGGGGGGGGATTTAGTGTTCCTCAAGTTCACAAGTTGCAAGCTTTTTTGGGATGATTATAGTGGTGGAAAGAAAAGATGAAATCCATTTAAAGTTGAATAAAGAGATGGAGCAGGAGGGAATAAAGGGAGTTTTTGAAAGCGGCACGGAGAGAGAAAACAAAATGAATCTGCAGACAGAACTGAGCGCGAACTCATTTGAGCAGAGAATTTGTTATTTATTTATTTATTTTGCTGCTAAAATTACCTATAGTTTAGAAGCAACAATGAAACGGAAAAATGATTTTTCCATCTTCTGTTTGCTCGTACGCCGTCGTACACAATGTGCAAGTGTGCGAGCATAAATGGCAAAAGTCAAAAGTGACATTACGCACACCTCTGTAAAATAACATATCACATGTAACGTACTGTTTCACACTGACCATGTTCTGCCTTTCAGGAACAATGTATGTATTGAGGATGAGTTTTGTTTTAGGCTCCTTGGGGAGAAGGAGGAATTCTAGAAAAGGAATCTCCATCATTCTCTCAGATGATACAGTGAGACACAACTTTATTCATCCCCTCAGAGCAATTGCAAATTACAGTTGAGAAAAACAAATAAATAAGAATTGTTGACTCCACTGTATCACATTAACAGCTGGCCAGCCAAGACATCTTTTAGATGGGTGAACATTATGACATACATGCTCACCTGTGAATTCATATATAGATTGAATGATTTTTGCAGTGGAGGTAGAGGTAGTGTTTTCAGCCTTGAGTATAGTAACAGTCAGCTGATTTAGCTTGAAAAGTGAAAACTCTGTTCAGCTTATGGCAGTGAGGGTGCATTCATAATTAAGGGTGAGCCAACCCAGATAAGTGTATGTAAATATGAATGAATTTAAACTTTTTTCACATGTGGATCGTGGACAGTGATATCCCACACCTGGTATTAACATGTGATCCGTGTTAATACACCCAGAATGCATTGTGTGATCAGATTTGGAGGTGGTTTGGCTACTATTGTGATCAGATTTCAACCAGTTGTAGATGCAACCCAAGGAATGATTTAGAATTTGAGATATTCATTAATATTCTCATACATGGTCCAGACCTGTCCTATGAGTTATGAACAGATGGTCTAAAGACTTCAGAATCATAATGCTTTCATCTGAATGAATTTAGTCTAAATATGGAACCAACATCAACTAAAAAAATTAAAATACATAACTAATATTCTGCTCCCTATATCATCATCATCATCATCATCATCATCATCATCATCATCATCATCATCATCATCATCATCATCATAGCTGCCAATTTATTGAGTAGTTGTAAAAAGCTCACTTTCTGCAGGTCCAGTATCACCTCTAATATCTGTGTGAGTTCCACATCTCTTCAATCCCTTGACCTCCTCTAATATTAGTCATGGAGCTCTTTGAAGAGACATTTAACTTCCTGTCAAACTGTACATTCCCTCTTTATTTCTGTCACAGTAAAGAACTACTCTGATGGCTCATTTTGAGCCAAACTCGGTTTGTTTTTGTCTGTTGATATCTGAAAGTGACTTGAAGTTTTGTGAAATTCTTTTCTTGACTTCTCTCCTTTTACTTTTTCAGTGAATGAAACCTCCTCACAAATTGAGCATCACAGGTTTGCCTTATATAGACATTTTAGGGGTGAAAGAGATGCTAATGATCAGATCAGGAATCGACACATCACATGATTCACACCTTACAAAGCTGATTTCTACAACACTGTAAACTTGTAGAGAACCCGATGTTAGCCACCATCACCACATTGTTTCAGCTCCATTCATTCAGGCCTGATCTCACTGTTAACCTCTGTCTGATATTGGATTATTGATCACTATCGATCACTATTGTCACAGCGGAAGCTCTGTTTTATTATCTGCTCTGTTAATTTGCTCAAGAAGGTGATGTTGATGAATAAAGACACTGTTGTTACTAACTCATCACTTCCAGTGTCTGTCTCATAATGAAATACATTTGATGTGAGGTAAACTGGAGCTTAGAAAAAGATGGCTGGATTCATCAAAAAATAGATTTAGACATTTGTGGCACAAACTGTTTTGAAACATTGATTATGTAGAGCATTATTTTGAAATCTCTCATGTATGCTCACTCATAATTTCCCTTGCTGTCATTGTCTGGGGGTTTCAGCTGTTCACATCTGTCCAGTAGCACGGTGGCACACCTCCACTGTCAGCCTATCATCTTGTTGTTGTTGCTTTTTTAATATTTCATGTGTTCAACTGCTGTTATGCATGCTCCTATCACCACATCATTTTCACACATTCATCTCTTCATCAGCTTCATCCGTCTCAACAGAAGTCATCAGCCAACACCAACAGCAGTCAATTACAAAATCTCCCTGTAGAGTCTAAGTGACAAAGACTTTCTTGACTAAGACTTAATTACCACTACATCACCTGTTATAAAAAAAACAGTAATCTTTACTTCGTTCACTGTGTCTCTCCTGATTTTGTGAAGATCACTAATAAGATGAATGATCAGTTCCTGTTGTTTTTCTCATTCTCTCTCCTTTCCTGCTTTGGTGAAGTGGTCACAAAGGCCTGAGAGAAACTTCAGATTCATGATATGATCTAAAGCATGCATGCTCTTTGAAGAAAGGATACATTTCAGTGGACTCTACTTGTTTTCCTTCTAATCTCTATATGAATTATGCTGAACATCACATTAGTATTTGGGAACATCCCAGCAGTACTTTGATTTTGCATTCGAGCGAGCATGCAGCACATGTCTTACAGGAAAGTCTGTCTATAGTGTCTTCTGTTGCGATGTAAGAGAGTATCCAGAGAGCGAGCAGCATGCTCACGCCTCAGTCCCAGCGAGCTGAGCTGACAATAAAACAGAGGAAGCTCTCAGTGGAGCCTACAGGTGTGCTGCATTGTCTTTCCTCTGTGACAGCCTTGAAAGGAGAACACGCTACTCACTGTGGCGAGCCTGATTGTAGTGGCGTTATCGACCAGCTCCCTGGTGTAATTCCCAGATACAGAGCGGCAGAGACAAACGCAGGTAAAAACACTCGGAATCTTTTATCTCCACTGAGCAGCCGACGGCAGGGTGAGAGTTCTCCTTTCCTTCAAGCCAGAACACTGAATACTGGCAGGGATGCAGCTGTTATGTACTTCTTCCCACTAGTCCAAATATATGCTTTAACTCTAGTCAGTTGTTATGGATGCAGATCTGGGAAGACCAACGTCAAGTCAATTCCAAGACCGGCTTCAAAGGTGATCCGATTCAAGATGGAGACTGGAGCAAATGAAGATCACAACAGACACAAGCACTGCTGATTGAAGACTTACGGGTGAACAGAGATGTACCTTTATCTCCTGTCTTCCTCTTTCTCTTGAATGCTTAATCATTAGAGTAGAATCCAGTCTATGTGGGCAACATGAACTTAAACCTGCATGTACATTTATCACCCCTTAGAAAAAAAAGGTGCATTATATTATTATGTTGACCAGTGATGACAGGACAGAATTGCACTCAATGACACTTTAGTCTCAAAAGATGAGAAACTGTTTTCAACCAAACGTTTACGGTAATTGCACGTAACCAAGCAATTAAATATTTACATAGTAACCGATCAGCAGCTAGCACTTGAGAAGGAAAGGGTAGAAAGAGGCGCACACAGCATGCCAAATCCACTAAATCATGAAAATGTATTATCATATATCCACATAACAAGTAGAAACTGTGTTGTTCCTTTCATACACAGATATTAGATTTCCTTGCTAGATGCTTTATCAATTACCATAAATAGGTTCATCTGTGTCGCTGCGAGTTAAATGGCATCTGACCTGCAGAGATGTGACAATGTGACTTTCTCTTTGATAACATTTGACTGTTATGTGAATGTGTTGGATATACAATACAAAAAAATTTAGATTTTATGACACTTTCTAACCTCTGATTGGAAAAGAATCAGTGTAACATAGTCCTGTATATGCAATAAAGAATGTTGTGATGATATACAGTATAATGGTTAAACCCTATTGAATAAGGTTAAAAAACTATATTCAAAATCTCTCTTAATATGTATGTATGTATGAGTATGACTAATGCTTGTTTTACTGCATTTTCAAGCAGGAGAGCAGCAGAGATGATGTGATGTGATGATGTGTTTTTGGGTATTTAATACACAATCTGATATCCGTCAAAACAATAAAGAAGAAGAAAAAAAAGTAAGAAACTAGTTTATTTCTAGAGCGTCCAACCTCATTTTACAGTCTTCCTCTGCAAATGGATTTTAGCTCAGTTGTCATGGAGATAATTGTCATCAATTTATGAAATTTAGGTGACATGATAAACACTGTGGAGTTGACTAGTCAGTCAGACTCCTGCTCTACAACTTTTTCCAAAAGTTCATATACAAACAAAATAATAAAATACAGTACAACTGACCCGTGGTGCATTCATGTGCTGGTGAGATGTGAAATCTGAGAGATTAGAGCTGGCTGCTGTTATTCTGATATGTTATGCTCTATCAAAATTGAAACCTGAATATTCACAAACATAAATACTGCAAAAAGGAGAATGTCAATTTTGCTTACATTCTAAACATGAATCTGATGTTTCAATGGTTTCATTAAAAGCAGAGCAGGTGGACCCAAATGCAGAGATCGCAAACAGGCCTGAAGAAATAGTTTTTTGCTTGAGGTGCAGGCAAAATAAAATGGACCAAAAGGCAAAATGAACAAACCGAGCAGAACAAACTGAACAAACACAAGCTTTACCAAAGCAGAGGGAAATCAAATAGGACCAAAACAGGTGAAAGTCAAACAGACATAACTCAAACAGAGAATCCAACAGTGACAGAACAGAAAACTAAACGAGTAAAACACATGAAGACACTAAGGCGGGAAAACACAGGAAATAAAAAATAATAATAATAATCATTCAAAATAAAAGAGGAACTAACACAACAGAAACATCAGACAAGACAAGACATTAACATAATAATAAGCAGTGGTAGACTGATGACTTAGAAAACTTAGAAACAAAGTTCTGATTGCTGAGTTAGCCAATTCAAGTGCATATATTCCCAAATTACATTCTTTTGGGTTTAAAATTTTCCTTTGAATGCAACTTTAAACTTTATCTTTATTGCTATTGAGTAGTTAGTTGTTTTGCAGCCAGGCAGGATTTCCATTGATGTAAATGAGCAGCAACAATCAATAGTCATGGACATGAAAAGCAACCAAGAAAAAAAGAACGTACTTGTGATTCCACTTTAAACTCCTGAGACCTGAGCTATTGTTTGGTATGCATTTTTAATTTCTCCTAGATATTTGGAATGAGAACAACCAGATAATTACAAAAAAATAAACATCGTCTTTGACCAGGAAGTAGTTTTTGGAAAAAATAATGTCCTCATATGGAGACAATGGGTTTACTTTACTGTATAACAATTAATTCACCAGTGTAAAAAACAATCTATTTCCTTACATTAACACCTTCTCTTTGCACAAACTAGTACTTCCTGATTAGCAGTGTCGTAGCTTGATGCTATTGCTATAATTAGACAAATGTGTATCAAACTGCAAATGTTATTAAGCATAAATAAACAAGTTTCAACCATAAAATATGATCAGGTTTTGTACCTGGTCCACTTTTGTCTGGGGATCAGCTGTTGATTGACTTGGCCAACATGCCTTTACACTGATTTTTACACTGTAGTGTGCTTTTGTTGTGGCACAAAAACATGTGCACAAATGAGGACAACAGGTCAAAGTTAAACAGAATGAACTATAAGGTCCAGCAAAGCCAAAATGTAATGTCCCTATATGTGGACGCAGGGTCGCAGGAAGTTAAATTGCTCAGGCCAACCATAAGATTTGGTTGAAAGCTCTGGAAAAAGCTAGCCAATGGATGTTGAATTATGTTTTTTGGGTTTTTTTTTTTTAATAGAACCAACTTGCACTATGCAACCTGCAAGATTACTGCTATTGCACACTGTACAGAGGCTTCAACAGTAGAGTGTATATTATCATTCTAAACTTGTATATCGGCTGTTTCTTTATGATATGAATTCAGCATTCTTAAAGCTGCTTTGTGTGACAAGTAGCTGCAACCAGAGGCCAAACCTCAGAGTGACACCATGCTGGTCTGGAGATGAGTGAAAACTAATATACCTCTCCTCTACCTTTTTCTTTCTTCACATCCCCTCTGTTTGCTTTCTCTCTCCCCTCTTTTACTTTCTTTCACACACTGTCCTATCCCACTGCCCCCCCTTCTTCACTGTCTCTGTCTACCCTTTCCCCCCTTTTTCTTTCTTTCTTTGCCTGCCTTTCATTTTTTTTGTCTGTCTCATTCCATGTCTCCACTCGCACCACCTCCACCTCGCCATTGTGCCTCGTACTCCAGCCCTCTGAGAAAAAAAAAAGAAAAAGAAAATGGGAAACGGCAAATCCTGCAGCCTCTTATGGCATCCGTGTTTACCAACCCATAATGCCGTTCTCAGATTTGTTCAGCTCCCGAGATCGCTCCTTGTGTGCATGTATCCCTCCACCTCACCCGCCACCCCCACCTTTCCCTTATCGCCCAACAAAGGCGGCGGATGCTGTATTTTCAGCTGCAATGTTACCCCCCCCCCCCCCCAACCACACACACACACACACACACACACACACAAACACACACATACACACACACACACACCCTCCATCCTCCTGATTGTTATAGTGGTAAGTACACTGAAGCATCTCGCCGTTTCCTGCTGCTAAACCTGGAGACTAAGAGGGGAGTCTGGCAAATGCTACATACACAGAGAGAGAGAGAGAGAGAGAGAGAGAGAGAGAGAGAGAGAGAGAGAGAGAGAGAGAGAGAGAGAGAGAGAGAGAGAGAGAGAGAGAGAGAGAGAAAGAGAAAGAGAGAAAGACGCCTGTCAATGCTGCATCCCCACAACCACTAACTCAAGATTAGGCAACGCTCTGAGCTGGGAGGGATTTCAACAAGACACCTTCTTTTACCTTGATGGGTGGTGGTGGTGGGTGGGGGGGTTTAGGTGAGGGTGACGGCAGAGAAGAAATAACACAAAAAGAAATATAATCTGCATCTATTCATCATTAAAGAACAGCACGGAAAGTTGCGGATGTCACTGCTTGGTTCTTCATTGATACCTTGCCAATGATGGATAATTGAAGTCTGGGCTTTTTCAAAAGGAGCGTGCATGGGGTAGGGGGTGGGGGGTGGTGGGGGGGGTGTGAAGTTATAATACCCAGGTGGAATGAAAGGATGTGTGTTATGTCTGCCAAAACACTCTAGCCAGTGCTTTAGGTCTCTTTAGGAGCTGAGTACAGAGAGCAGACAATGCCATTTTTTACATTTTTCTTTGTAGATTTCACTCATCCACACATACCTGCAATCCAGATACATGAGAAGTGAGAGCGGCGAGGATGTATCAAATCTGAGGAGTAGGGTAAATATGTATACAGTATGTTGCCCACTATGACTTGGCCCATGAACTGAAGTGCATTTGCATTTAAATGTGACTTTGCAAAGTCCAAATAAAAATAAATTGCATTTTTCTTTTTTTCTTTGCTGTGGCAAACATATCCTTTCTGTCAATGATGTCCTGTGTTGTGTTTTGAGAGGGAAAAAAACATATATTTTTGTATTTTATTGGTTTCATGGCCGAGCTTCCTCTCTGTGCTTGCATTGTCTTAAGTCAATGATCTGCTCATAAAAAGTGATGACATTCACTTGATGGTAGTAAATGTTCTTAGTGAAGATTATACAATGGGAAATAACTACTACTACTACTATCATTTGAGTGTAAAATAACAACAACTACTATGCATTTCAACAAATAAAGGTGTACTTCCATTAGCCATCCACAATGGCAAACCTTTGACAAAATACGTTTATTTAAGCCAAAAATAAACCAAATTAAAAGTTGTGCTAAATGAGAGAGTATGAGGTATGGACATCAGTGGCATCAGTAGTGTAAGGGCTAGATGATGGATGTGTGTGTGTGAGTGTGTGTGAGGGTGTTGTAAGTTACAGAAAGCAAGGTAACTACAACTGAAGCTACATATACATAAACCAAACATGGTGCCTGTGGAAAACCAAAGGGGAGACAGTCAGCATGGAGATCTGAGCTCTTGCACAACCTCCACATAAATGAGAAAGGAGTCACAAATAAGCTACATGTTTGCTTGATTTTATTTATTATAATCTGCTCAAAGTCCTCAGTGATTAGTCCTCAGTTAATGTCAGTATAATCTTAGCAGTGTTTAACAGTTCATGGAAAGGGAAAATCTCCCTGAGCATTCTGACCAGATTTGTTGAAAGTGAAACAGCAGACCTGCACATATCAAAATCATTAAGAACCATTCAGAGAAACACTTGAATTACAGGGTCAGGAATTTCCATGGCAACATTGGAGGTCTTAAGTCCCATTTTATCCTCTTATGGTCCAGCGCCCCCCTCAGACTTTACATGATGACAGCGAACACATCGAGGTACATACGACTGAAGACTGCCAGGGCTCAGTCCGCTAGTCTCCAGGGTGGACATTTGGTTTCAACCAAAAACGTCACAGGACTCTTTCCTCGCTTATCATCCAGAGAACTGCCACTGGTGAGTGGAAGATACACTGACAACAATACTGATGATTAGCTCACTGTGTCCCAATTCCATGCCCCATTTCTAAATTCTAACCAGATTTAAAAATGGAGGTGCTGGTCACATTTGAACAAAGAAATCAAGATAATTGTGAATAGTGGTGAACAGGCTCTAGGAACACTTCAAAAACAAGAAAAAACTATTCAAATTTTAAAGTCACAAGGTTAGGGTTAGGGTTTAATTGAAGTCTGATGGTTCACTGCAAAAACAATATATAATAAAGATTAGCATGTAGTACAGAATATACAGTAAGTATGTAGTGTGGAATTGGGACACAGAAGTTATTTATGTTGCTTCCATTCGCTACTAGATTTTCATTATGTTTACATGGTTACTCCTCCTTTAGGTCAAGAACTATTCACCATTTCATCCTCCACCCCAGTATGTGCGCTGGCTCATTATGTTGAACGCATGGCCCACCATACAGTTCAATGAACAACTGTTGACGTGCTATGGAGAGGGAGTGGCTAGTGAAAACCTGTCCAAGAAGAGCCTAGCTTGTTGGTTTTGTGAGTGCATCTCTAAAGCTTACAGGCAGGTGTGTAAAGACCTTCCTCCATGATGTTTCAGGGAATGAAGTGTGCAGTTTGCCATGTGGTACGTTGTTGTCATATGGTTTTTCAATGCCAGTTTAGGCCATAGTTATACCCCAGTTCATGGTCATGTTAACTGGGCTGGTTTGGCCCCCTAGTGTTCCACTGAAGCAGGTGGGCTACAGCGACTAACCTATAGCTGGTCTGGTTCAGTCTGATGACATGTCGTGCCTGTTATACCCATAGAGTCCAGTAGTGGGTGGAACCTGTGTGACATAGAACAAAGGTTACGATAATGTAATCCTAGTTCTATGAGCACAGGAAGAGCCCTCTATCTAAGACACCTGAAGCTCCTTCTCCATCTGCTGAAATGGTTTCAGGATGACAGCACAGCAAAGCACTGCGTTATATAATGTATGATAGTGACATAATTGGTAGGCATGTCCTGATTGGCTGCAATTGCATGTATGTGATTGGAATAGAGTATTACCAATAGTCCAGTAGAGGGCTCCACCTCTGCTTACAGAGCTAGGGTTACAATAACGTAACCTTTGTTATGTCTCCTTGTTATGTCTACTTGTTACTGAGCAACCAAATTCTTTTGTGCTGTTAGATACCTAATTAGCTAATGTTTGAGCTTAAAAACGTATCTGCAAATATCAACATGAGTCAGGAAAGGCGCTGAATGGTTTGTTCCTAATTCCTTAACACCACTGGAACAAAAAAAAACACTGTCTATAATTATTTTTTTTGCATTTTTCTCCTGTACCCCTGCTGAGGCTTAGAGGCTGAAGGAGCATTTCAGATGTGTCTCCAAAGTTCTTTCTCTTAGTAGATAACTGATTACTAGATTACATACTTTTGAATGTACAAAGTGATGATTTTTATAATTTCTTTCATACCTTGAAATGTGTCCATTTTGTGTCAAACGAGACGGTATCTGCCGAAATCGAAACGAAACCATCCAGCATACTTTTAATAGAGTATGGTAAGATGCTATAGATGCTTGAATGACTTCTGTTTATTTTCTACCTTCTCCCTTGTTTACATTTTCTCATTTCCTGGCAATTTTCCCTGTGTGAGATTACTCTCCACACTCAGCACGGCTGGTGGTTTCTTAGACCAAAACAAGATGTGCCGTCGACTGAATTTCAATTAATACACCTCCGGGATTTTCTTCACTTGATAGGAAGGTCTGTAAAACAAATTAGTTTGGCAACACGCTCTAAAAATAGGAGAGATGCTGAGAATGTGAACGGGGAAAAACTAGGAGCAAAAAGGTCCTGGATGGCATTTTGTTTCATTGGGTTTGTTATAACACAGCTAACTATCATGAATTTAATGTGACTGCTTATATATACACACACACACAGAAGCACACACAAACACACACACACACACATACAGAAGGAAACACAGGCCCAGTGTATGTTCAGCAGCAACACAAGGGAAGCTGGGCAGCCGCCTGCATATACACACTGTTTGTTTTGGACTCAGCGCCGTCTCATTTACACGTGTTAATTGCAGCTAATTGGTTCTAATTAGATGAACAGGAAACCCTCTGGGACCACTCATACCTTTAATTTGAAGTAAATATCATTAATTAACATATGCTAATTCCAAGCCAATTAACACTGATTAAGAGATGTCAGCAACAAGGGGGGAAAAAAGCTACCAACTATCAAAAATTACTAATGACTCAGCAAGAGGGGGAGAGAGGAAACGTCACGTTGGATGTCAGGGAGTGCAGGCGCCCGTCCAGACACGACTGGCAACCTTGGAAACCTTGGCCCCTGGTCCCGCCACACACTGCATGAGGTCACACTGTGACCACTACCATGGCTACCAGTCTCTCCACCATACTCACTGTACCCAAAAGTGTCTGCCATGTAGCATACTCACTGTGCCCACCATCTGCCGGTCCTGCTGCGCCCACCACGCCCGTCGTACCCCGCCACTGATTCCAGGCGCACTGTGCCCAACATACTCATAACCACCACCACCACAACCCTCCAAGATCACTTTGTGTGCCCCCCCCCCCCGCACTTCCGTATCCACCATCTTTACTCGACTGACCGTACCCATCAGAGTACTCGCCTGTTGCCAAACCCCAACCTTGCCCTGCTCATCGTACCAAAGATGCCACGCTCACCGTGCTCTCCGTACCTATTGTGCATGCTCCGTGGTACACCTGCACAGGAAGCATCCCTGCTGGCTCTGCAGACAGAGGGCATGTGTCTGCCAGGCGATTGAACAGGAGAGATTAGAGGGCTTACTGCTGAGAGAGGGAGCAGAGAGACAGAGGGGGGAGGAAAGGGGTGGGAGGGGGGGGTGCATAGAGAGAGAGAGAGAGAGAGAGAGAGAGAGAGAGAAAGTGAGAGAGATGGAGTGAGACAGACGGAGAGAGACAGTGATGGTGAGGAGTAGAGAGGAATGAAAATTAGAAGCGACAACAGGAAACAGACAGTAACATGAAGGGAAAGTAACAGGGCTCAGAATATCACTGACTCTATTCATATCTGTGTCTCTGGAGACATGGAAACTGAAGTTTAGGTAGAATATTATTTCGAACAAGACCATTGTTAGGATTTTTAGAATGACTCTAAAGCCCACCAGCTCAGCTCCACCCACCTATAAAATGCTTGACCAGACACTCAAAATAACTCTAATTTTCAGCATTTTCTGAGGATTTCTGTCTCCTGTGATGCTATTTCACACAATTCTGTACACTGTCAGGAATATAGTTCTGGCTTATACAACAACCTTTTCATTTTATTTTTAATTTTATCCTAAAATCAGTCATATTTGAAGATAGTGACTTTAAAGAATATCAGAATGAGACCTTATAGGGGAAAAACATGACTAGTAAGTTGTAACATACAATTATTTTTTGATGAATAGTCCTTTTTCACAGCAGACATGTTGACTTGTTATAGTAGGAAAAGCACAGGTGTTACTAGTCACATTAACAATGGCTTTGTTCTATTCAAACGTCCCAATAAGTCATGAGTCATGATGTGTGACCATGAGTCAGCATGTGGAATAACTGGCCCCCTCATTTTATAAGATACACCTGTGCTCTTCCCACTGACAAAACATATTTTGATCTATGAAGGAAATGTTCATGTCTCTGTGTTACTAAACGTTAAATGAAAACCTCAAACGGAAGAAATTTGACAACATTTGGCCGGTGAGTCTTCCGGGCTGCTCACTGGAATTATGAAATTAAAATACATGAATAAAAATAAGAATAAAATCTCATTAAATGTTGAGTAATAAAGTGGTTATATTTAACAAAAATACACATTTCGTGACTATCTCACCACCTGCTGTGAGACTGGGTTGCTCTAAACTTTGTAATCCAGGTTACGACGTAATGTACTTCATGTCCCAGATTTTCTCAATGAAATGTAAATATATATATTTTTAAAGTACTAAGTAATTTTCATGGATTACTAGATCAACAGATTAAATATCGGGGCTATTTTAAGAACTGCCATTAGACTTGTTGTGATCACTCATGTTACTGCGTGTATTTGAATTCGTATTATATCATATGAAAAGTAGTGCACAACTTTTCGTACGATATGATACGAACAGAGGATGAGAATACATTGACTCTCTGAACAAGACCCTTCCTCCATTCTAACATGAATTGTATTCCTACTGTCACCAATGTCAAAACGATTCTACCTGTAACAACTTTAAACTCAGGCCTCCTATCTGTCCAACATCATTTACAGTTTGGTCTAATCTACAGACATTCAGTGATATAGAATACATTACCAACACTATTTTAATTTAGCACCTGCAAATTTTAAGAAAGCTGTAAAAGGTTAGTTTCTATCACTGCAGTGTTATCCTTATGGATTATCTTTGTAAACAACCCACTAATCCTTATTTAAGTTAAGTTTAAGTTACTCTGTTATCTGTATCGCTTGTGAAATCTTAATTTCCTTTTAGTTTTCTCTTTTTTCTTTGATTGATGTAACCCTTGCACTGGAGAGAGCCTATATTCAGGGTTTTTTGCACTTCTCCATAACATCTTATGTTGCTTATATGTATATAAACTGTATTATTTGTATACATGTAAACTAATAAAAAAGAATATTACATGTGTGTCTTCTCTATTAGCCAATAGCTAAAAGTGGCTTAATGAATTATATATGTATGTACACCTATCTTTATAATCATCATGATTATGAGATTGTGACCTGTATAGAGCATTCACATCAACACCCAAGTATTAATTACAACTAGGAAAGCTCATATATATATATATATATATATATATATGTCCAAATAAGTGCTTCATAATACAGAGAAGCCACATTTACTGGATAGGTGTCCCATCTCTACAACCCACATAATATGGCATGAGTGTAAAGGAACTGAGCCCATTCTCCATATTACTTAAAATATTTTACCCAGACTCTGTTGAGATAAATAATCAAATCAAACCAGAAGGATGTTGACAAATGTGCACACTTCAGTATGTCAAATAAATCAAGTCTGATGTCTGATGTACCCTCACTGAGCCTTTAATGAGGTGACACTGTGGCTCTGTGGTTAGTGCTGTGGCCTCACAGCCAGAAGTTTGTGGGTTACCACTGGCTGGCCAGAAACCTTCCTATGTGGAGGACACATGTTCACCCAATGCATGCTGAGATAGGTTGACCATCAGTACAATGAATGGTGTATGTGTGGATGAAGAATTAATGGCAAGTTGACATTTTAACATGGTTCACAGCTACATTATCATCAATCAATCAATCAATCTTTATTTATATAGCGCTGAATCGCAACAAAAGTCATCTCAAGGCACTTTACACATAGAGCTTTAAGTTGAATTTAAAGAGACCCAACATTCCCACATGAGCAAGCACTTGGTGACAGTGGCAAGAAAAAACTCCCTTTTAATGAGAAGAAACCTCAGGCAGAACCAGACTCAATGTTGACGGTCATCTGCCTTGACCGGTTGGGGTGGCGGGGGGGGGGTGTTATACTCTATCATGATTATGATGATACCGAGATTATGTATCTATCCATCATCTGTCATGTGGGAAATGCTACAACATATCACATGATGCACAGGGCAAAAGGAAGGCGGTTTGTAACATTTGTCACTAACATGCAGCTAATCCAACACAATGTACTGACAAAGAGCAACATGAGGTAGGGTCATATTCATGCTCAAGGCATGTGGACAGAGAAGCAGACTGGCAAGAGAGAGAGCAGCAGAGAAAGAGAAAAGAAGGCTGATATTGCTGGATGAAGTCATTGATTGATTCTGTGCTTACATCCAACAACATTACTTTTCAGCAATATATGGAATGTTGTCAAGGTGAAAAACACTCTGGAAGAACATTCAGACTATCATGGGACTCTATAACTATTCATATTTGATTATCAGTTCTACGGTAAACCTACAATTAACAAAAAATCATATCAAATCTAGATGACAAAGGATCAGTCAGATCAGGCAAACAGGTGTATCACTCTAACCCCAGTGTGTGTGTGTGTGTGTGTGTGTGTGTGTGTGTGTGTGTGTGAATCTTCACGCAAGGATAATTTGCAGGTAGTGCAAGCAGGAGCCTATGTGTGTGTGTGTGTGTGTGTGTGTGTGAGGGTTAGCGGCTTAAGGGCGCTGGGGATGAGGGGTGTAGAGTGTGTGTGTGTGTGTGTGTGTGTGTGTGTGTGTGTGTGTGTGTGTGTGTGTGTGTGTGTGTGTGCCTTGCTCCCTGTAGGTGTGGGCACTGCCACGTTGGCGGCTGCCAGGCTGCCCACCGAACCATCTGACACACATTCACACCTCGGCCACCATGCCCATGAGCACATGCAGACAACACTGGCAGCCCCGTTTTCTCTTTGTGTGTGTGTGTGTGTGTGTGTGTGCAAGTGTCTTCAACTTAGACCGATATAGCTGTGTGATAGACATAGTAAATGAATTCTAAATGCTACAGTGCAATTCAGAGAGTTTTATTACTTGTGCAAAATACATTGTATCATTATCTAATATTATCAGCAACAGGTCATTTGAGTAAATCCTCTGCACCTCAACTAAAGACAAATTAGTTCTCAAATCTAATACCCTCATAAGCTATAGGTTTATGCTTGATGCAGTGTCATCGGCGCAAGGGTGCATGACATTCCCCCATCATGCTTGAAGGCTTCGCAATTTGTCGCCGCATTTGGTTGTGCACCTTTGAATTTTTGCAACTAGGTGTTTCCTCGTCTACAGCCGTGCATTGACCTCACAATTCCCCATTGAGATGCAGAGGGGAGAACGGGTTAGCTGTCACCGAGGTCATTTCTAGAGTGAAGTGCTTAACATTGAGGTGAGAGGATGTTTCATGTAGTGTGTTTCATGTGAAAATGTAAATATTTAATTCTTCATTGTTTCTCTTTTTTTACACAATGAGTTTATAATAAAACAATCATTAGCATTACAAAGTATGAAGAGAGAGTAGAGTGATAGTTAGGTAGGTTTTTTTGTTAGCTTTGCTGGTAGTTGGGGATGTTTGTCACATTCTCTTTGGGGTTGGTTGTCACATGTTGGTATATATACATATATGGTGTGATATGTCTAGTTCTTTCTTACCTTTAAGATAGCAAAATGAGTCAGGAAGACAAACAAGAGCCAGGCTCCTCCAGATGTAAAGCACAGAGCAGTCAGAGAGGTGAAAATGCACTTATAGAAATGATTTTTCCTGTTTATGTTCTCTTGGTACAGGAGATGTGTTAGGTCGTTGTATCTCAATGAAACTAAACATGTTTGAGTTTTCCCCATCACAATAACACAGAGACAACCAACTCCACCATATCTTTTGAACAGAATCAGATGAAGCAGAGTAAGACCTCTCTATTCCTACCTGACACTTTGGGCTTTCATTACAAAAAAGGGAATCTATTCAGTGGAATTCAAAGTAAAGTAAAAAAAGTGTGACTATCAACCCCGTTCTCCCCTATACGAATTGGACAGACCGTTTCCTCTTGCATCACTTTTGTAGTTTTAATAGCCATAAGCAGATCATTTCTTCTTCAGTGATGATGAGTTTCAGGGCAGTGTGATAATATTTTGCTCCCTGGTGTTTCAGAGAATACTGTAGTGAGCAACATGTTAAATATAAACAGCTCTGTCCATGCTTATAGCTTGTGCACCGTCTTTAAGGCTTTATTGTGTCGTGGTATGGTGTCAATCAATCAATCAATCAATCTATATTTATAAAACACCAAATGACAAAAAAGTCATCTAAAGGCACTTTTCACAGAGAGCAGGTCTAGACTGTACTCTTTAATTTAATTTAAAGATACCCACCATTCCCACATGAGCAAGCACTTAGCAACAGTGACAAGAAAAAACTCTTTAAACAGACAGAAAGCTCAGGCAGCGTCGTAGATAGTAAACTGAGGTGATTTGTCGACTAATTGATTATTCGGTTGACAGAAAATGAATGTCAGAAATGTCAAAAAGCATTTAATCATTTGAATAATTTTTCAAGCAAAGGTGCCAAACGTGAGAATTTGAAGTAATTTGAAGACACAACCTTCACTTTCTTATGACATTTCCAACATTGAATTTATTAATTGTGAATACAGATTAAAAGAAAATTACCCGTGGCAGATAGTTTTGCTTGTATGTTGCAAGGTTTTGTGAAATCCACAGCTGAGATTTCTGCCTCAACGAGCAGAAACAAAGTCCTGGTTACTGTTGATAATCCACAGACTTCACTTTACAACATAGAAAATAGTGAAAACAGTCCACAGAGAGGTGTGTGGATTATCCACTTCAGATGACAGTGGTCTACCACAGCTTATTGCACACCTGTGAGTGGAGCTACTCACAACACTTCTAACAAAAACTAAACTATATAGTGGAGCACAGAAAGCAAATATGGAAGCACAGTTTTTTAAAAAGGGAACTGATAATCTGCCATATGTAAAAGTTTTCTTCATGAAAGGTAATTCTGTAAGCAAAAGCAGTGCTAACGCAGGACTAACACTGGATCATACAGTGATGTCATCGCTCTGATGAGGATTGCAAAAGCATAGTGCTGAAACCATCAGACAATCAGCAGTTTCAGATGTTCATTAGGTAACAATGGCAATCTTTTCTGGATTCTCTGAAACATCTTTCATTCTTTTCTCATGTAAACCAATACCTGTCCAGTTGGTATTCTATGTTTGGGAACATAAGGGTCAATGACATCATCCACAGTAGTCTATAACTGCCTTTGATCATGCCTGTCTGTACATTTTGAGAATATTATTACAAAAGATGTGATAGATCATCTGATTAAAGGGTTAAGACCCCAGTATGCTCACTACTAAATGCTCACTGAATCGTGTAACTTCCTCTAAACCTCTGAAGTACGATGGTAGAAATGAGATGGATTGATGTAACTTTTGTAACCTTCTGAAAGAGGCAATCCAACAATCACACCAACTTTATACAGCGATTGGTCACGACGACTCCCATCGGTTCTGATGCAAACAACTGAGTGCAACACCATGAATCAGCCTTTGGAGGAAGTAATGTCTGAAAGTGTTGGACTGCTATCCCAATGTCAAGACAACACAAACAGAGTTGTTTAAGAGAGATCAGGTTGGCAATGGTATGCAGCCAGGAGGATGCTAAGATGTTTGCCTTGCTCCAGAATAGCCAAACAGGTATGTACCTTTAGCTTTGGTTTTACATGATCTATCATATAACAAGAGTTTTTGAAGCATGTTAAGCCTTGAGGAGAATGCCATACCTGTATGGTCTCAGCATGCACCATCTCTTCTGTGGACTTACATTACAAAGTTGTCATTACCCTCCAAATAGCATTATAGACAGTCTACAATAAGCACAATAGTTTTAAAGTCTTTTTGTATCAAGTCCAAATGAAGCTCCATGTCTTTGAGGGCAAGTCCAAGTCATGTCACAAGTCTCTGTCACCTGAAAGCCTTCAGGATAGTTGATGTAAACTGGATAGGGTTAGGGTTAGGGGGTTAGGGTTAGGGTTCAACAATTCCTCTGTACAATGTAGCACCTATTTAGAAACAGAAAGGACTGTGATCAAGGTTGTGTTTCTATACTTGATGGACCAAAGTATATTCACTGCAACACAATCACCAATAAGATGTCTCAACAGCAATGTCTCAAATTGAAAGAGAGGCTACGTTTGTACTTTATAACATTCGTCACAGACAGTTACTTTGCTGGCCTCAAGCCAATGCTAGTCAAGCTGGAATATAACTAAACCTGAAAGCCAAAGTTTAAAGCAACAAGAGGTTGGGTTTGGTTAGTTAGCTGTACTCTAATGCAATCAAGCCAAAAATACTACATTGAAAAACTGGCATTCACTCCACACGCCACATTATTAAAAGGTATACATTCCCAATACACTACATGGGTGTACATGCATGAGTACAGTCTCAGCTTGTGTGTGTGTATGTCAGATACTGTACGTAGGTGGCTGCATCAAGCCACCGGCCAGGCGGGTATCAGAGGAGGACGACAGCCAGTTTCTTAATAATAAACCCTTCTAAGGCTGTCTGATGTCACACATACACACACACACACACACACACACACACACACATATACACAGCAGCCACATGGATGAGAGACTAAGACAAAGACCACCAGAGAGAGAGAGAGAGAGAGAGAGAGAGAGAGAGAGAGTAAGGGGACAGAGTGTGGCAGACTGAGAGAGAGGGGACACTGTTGTTGTCGGCTTCATGAATATTTAGCAGGACTTGTTGGAGTGAAGATAGAGGTTTGCTGTGTGTGTGTGTGTGTGTGTGTGTGTGTGTGTGTGTGTATACATGTTCAAACACATTTCCCAAGTGTGCATGGCCTGTGTGTCTGCCTTTTCTTTATGTATGTGTGTGTGTGTGTGTATGTGTGTGTGTGTGTGTGTGTGCGTGTGTGTGTGTAGTGTATTACATGCTAAAACACATTTCTCAAGATTGTATTTGTGCACTTGTGTGTGTAGTGAGGCTTTTTGTATGCGTGTGTGTGGTGGTCAAAGGGACAGCCATTCCCATGGCAACAGCAGGGCTTCAGGTAGTGTGGACACCTACCTGTGAGGACCCCCCCCCCCCTCCTCCCCCACATACATCACCCTGTGTGTGTGTCTCTTTGTATTTATGCAAAGATGATCAGCAGGTCAAACAAGCAGGTCCCTCTGCTGAGCTGGTTCACCTGCATGTGTGTGTGTGTGCGTGTGTGTGTGTGTGTGTATGGGAGCAGGGGGAGGGGTCATGAAGGGGGGGGCTCCCCAGTATTTTGTCATGGCACACTTGACAAAACAAAGACAACTCACTTTTCTGGTCCTCTGCCACATTTGGTATTCAGGAACAAGTCGGGGCTCTAGCTGCAAGGACCCGATAACACCTCCTCTCTCTCTCTTTCTCTCTTTCTCTCTCTCTCTTGGGTGTTGGGGTGGTGGTGGAGGAGGGTTGGTCCCTTCACTACAGACAGACCCTGCAATTCGAATGCAAAGCCTCAGCTGCCGCAAATCCACCCCTCTCTGCCACCACCACCACCACCACCACCACCCTTCTATTATTTCGTTGGATTTCACAGCTATTTTTGGATGGGCGGGCTAAGCCGTCCAAGGATCTCCACTGGAGATATGTCATCAAAACCCGGCCACCACCCCATGCGGCCATTAACATAAAAATTAAAGAATTATATACAGAGAAAATGGGGAGTGAATAAATGAATGAATGAATGAATAAATAAATGAAAATGCATAAATCTCCTCCCAGCCAGCCGCCTCGTGTTCCTCTGTTCTTTTAGCTGAGAGAAAGTGACAGAATGGGGCTGTTCATATCTTATTGGATTATTTGTTTAGAATTGAGCCTAAACACATGTTTACAAATGACTTACAGGAATACCGAGATGGAAACGGGAACTGACTTGGTACAGAATGGGAGGGAAGCGGATGGATGGTGTTCGCCCCGACCGGCCTCGAGATGTCGCGGCGGCTTATGTTGCGTTTTATTTAATTTTTTTGCACGTTGGGTCTAAAAATGTGATCCATTGTAAAGCTTGCAGGAAATGCTGACCGCACGTGGCGCAGCAGGAAGCAGCCGGGACGAGGATGGGATCTGATGCAATGCTTTCAAATGCAAAAATGTAAAAATTCACACACTCCAGAGTTCAATTTGAGGTTTTTTTTAAATCAGCTGTGAATCTCCTTCCACAATTTCCATGTGTAAGTCCACCACTTGCCCTACATTGTAGCACAGTCATCCACATGGCCTACAGCGCCAAAAGCAATTCCCAAAATAAAAGCAATAAAAGCCACAGTACTATAGACTATTTATTGTATAGCTTACACTTTTTTGATTGTTTGATCAAAAAAGTGTTTGATTGTTATTTTAAATCTACTGTTGGAGTCCTCAAGGGTACCAAGGTAAAGTCCAGTATCTGATTCATTCATAATACATTTTCTCAGTCAAAATCACATCTAATCTTCAACTAATTGCTTATGGGTGCATGGCATATTAGACTTGAGATATGAGCAAATATAGCTTAGTAATAGTGCCTTGTTGATTACAGTCAGGTTAGGTTGCAGTTGGTTTGGGTGTGTTTCTGCTGACTGAGCAGAGACTGGGAAAGTGGATCAAGGAGGGGCTAGAATCTGTGAGAGGTGATGTGTCAGACTCATAAATGATATAAGAATACTGGAAAGAGGAAGAAACCCACACTTAGCATTTTTCTTACTCTGGTAAGTGCCTACTTGAGTGACACATTTGCAGTAACCTACAGTGCTCAAGTCCTTATTAAGACAGCAGTCACGGTGAGTAAGCTCACTGGGACACACCTGATAAAACGTCTCAATGAAGCTCAAATGCTTTATTGGTTTTATTTGATTTCCACAGAAGGAGTAGCACAATTGATAAAGAAAGGAAAAACAGTTAATCCAAGATTAACACTTATCTATATCTACATTTATGCAGGCTTATTGTGCATAAGGACACATAGTATCAGTATCAGTTTGAATGGTGTCTGTTTGATCAAATGTTTAGATCTGTGGAGGTTCTGCCACAGTAAATAATATAATGATACTGAGTCCAACATGTCATAAATGTTAATTTCTTCATCTCTGCTGATTGCCATCTGTCCTGAAGTCATCTTACATGTGCATTATGGACAAAATTAAGATAACGAGAATGCATTTTAATACCACTTCACTGTATGAGTGATGGCATTGTTTGTGGCAGACATGGGAGACACTTGCTTACTACTTGTGGCACATGAATGCACACCGAAATGCCCAAGATTGAAAGTGTGAGTATTTGAACATCACTGCATTGACCTCAGGAAGCACTTGGATTCAAAAGCATGAGGCAGAGGTAGAGAGAAATAATGGTAATGAACTGGCAGCAGGATCAGCCAGACTAAGCACTAAGGGCAACAACACATCGTAGGCTGTCTGGTAAAGGACTGGCTATAGTGGGCTAGTTTATATCAATTAAACTAATGAGGTAATGTGGGGCAACCCTAACCCTAACCCTAACCCAAAAATAGCTCAGTTTAAAGATGTAAAAGCCTTAATCTTATCTAATATGAGTTGGACAATGTTTCCCATGTGACCCATTTGGTAGATCAAGTTTACTACTGGATTAACAAATGAGTGTATGACTGTGACTGTGATATAAGTGAAGATACACAAGAAATAACAGTAAAAATCACTGTACATATGCATTCATATATACAATGTATATTTGATGTGTTTGTTTGGAATGCATACATTGCATCACTTGTGTTGATGGACACATGGGTGTGGTTTCATCTTATTTTACCTGTTCACTTGGGAGTTTAGACAAAGAGGGTTAGTAGGGCTCCGTTATTTCGTCACAATATTATTACATCATATCATATCAGGTGTTGTTCAATAATTATAGTGCAACAGCTGTTTGTCAGTGATTTTTTCTTTTTTCATTCAGTAAACATTATTAAAGCATGGATTTGTGTGGACACGTAACAAGCCTCAGTGGACTTTTTTTGTAGAGTAGTGGCTCACAATAGACATAATACACTTTAACCCTTTCATGCATAGCATTCAGTGGACAGCTATTCAAAAGCTGTTTTCTTATATAGACCACCAGATACACCAGTGCATCATCGGTTCGGTTGATTTATATTATTATAATGTCATTTAATGTCATTTGATGAAAAAAGAGAAATACATACACTGACTGAGGTTATCATAACTCATGTATTAATAGGTTAATAGAAGGTTAATATCAGCTCTGACATATCGGTCTAACCCTCAGTCCCGTCTCGCTCGTAGTAAAGGAGCGAGCGTAGACCAGCTGATGTATCGGGAGTGGTGCTGCTCGCTGTGTCTGAGGCTGTGTCATCTCTGCTTCTATTTGCAAGGTGTTTATTCTGTCAACGACTTGAGTGTTTGCCCAGCTGGCACAGACTCCAGCTCTGGCAGTGCCAATGCGCCACCTCCCCTGGAGGGGGGGGGGGGGGGGGGGAGCGATCTAGGGCCTCATGGAGGAGGGGATGGTCGGGGTGGGAGGAGTTGCGAGAGCTAAATAGAGGGAGCGAGATTCATGCCACCCCCCACCCCTTCCTCCTCAGCCGTGTCTCCACACTCCACCCCCCCCCCCCCCCACCCAACACGCTTTACCGGAGAGCATGTGCGATGTCTGCTGAGCCAGTGGTGGTGGTGGCGGCAAGCCGAACTGCACTCACGTGTATCGATGCCAGTCCAAAAAGCTGCCACCGCCGCCATCTAGACCCGCACCCCCCAACCCCCTCCTCTCCTCCCCCAGCCAAAGTGGGGCGGCTTAGCCCCCACATAATCCCTATTGACTGCCTCTTGCTTTGTCTGCCAATTCCCAGCATTGGATTTGTCTCACTCGATGATGCGCTCCACTCCACTTCTCCCACATTAATCCATACTGTTATTACTTTTCAATACCAACGCTAATTATTGCCCTCCCCTCCCCTATCCCAACCCCCCCCTTACCCCAACACCTACCCATCCAACCCCACCCTGACATTGCCACACATACCGTTTTTGGACGGGAAACAACAGCAAAATAAGAACAAATGAGTTAAGAGCCATTGACGAGAGGCCAAGGATGACAGCAACCAAGTTAATTCCATCCTTTAGCTGCTGACGAATCAGCTGGCGGCTGCAAAACGAGTGTGAAATGCAACAGGGGATACAGTGCTGGGCGAGGCAGCATGGCGACATGAGGAGGCCGTCCTTGCTGCACACATGCCAGCTTCGAGGGACAACCTGCATGTGTGTGTCTGTCACTGCTGACTGTTTTTTTTTCAATTTTTAAACAGTGTTTGCCTTCATATTTGATGCATTTATCACTGGCTTTCACTTGTGTGTTTTTTTTTGCACTGCAGCTCCCAAAAATCCCTTGTCAATCAAACATCATTCCATTATGGTGAAATCTTCGGAGTTCTGTGGGTGTTGCTCTTTTTGTTTCTCACTCATGGTGGCTGAATGATGAAGCAGAACTGCACTGGTTCACTTTGCACTAGATGTTCATTTAAATAAATCTTTGACCATTTTAAGTCAATTTGAAATGTACTAACTGTCTCTGTGTTACTGTAATTATTGTTTTTTTTTTCCAGATGAAACCTCAGTCGCTAATTTTATTTCACTGTTCATTTGAGTATCAGGGATTATTTGAACATGAAAGTTTATTTATGTATTTTAAGAATGATTTTATAGAGTTTATGGATTCTGTGGATCTTATATCATTCCTGTCTGCTGTGTGTCTGTTATTGGTGAGCCAAAGACTATTTTCCACCATAGTGGACAATAAAGTTCTATTCTATTCTATTCTATTCTATTCTATTCTACCAACAGTTTGATGAAACTCACATTACATTCATTCATACGTCCAAACAACAATAACAACAACAACAAAAGTCCAAATTCTAATGAACTCAGTCTTCACAGTGCTTCAAATGGAAACAGACAGTAATGCACAAAGTGACTTTTCTCCCAAATGAGTTCATGCTACTTGGGTCCATAGTAGGTGTAACTATTTGATTGAAAATTGGTATCATTGGTACAATTCCAGGTGAATTAAAATGTTCATAAATTAAACCAGATTTTTTCTGCCCCCGCCTGAGGTCTCCTCAAAGACCCCTGGAGGTTCTAAAAGAACCAGACTCATTTGTCATAGTATGTGTGTAAATAGTATAGTCAGACATGTGTTTGCATGTGTGTGTTAGTCTACGTGTTGAGCATGTGTGTGTGTGTGTGTGTGTGTGTGTGCACTTGTTAAATCTCACGATTCCGCTGTAAGTATCCTCGGGGCTCCACGGGGCTCTGACCGGGTTTACCTGTCGTCTCCTGGAGCTCTGGCAGGGCCCAGGCCTCCAGGACAGTTAGTCCATCTGTCACTGATCCCAGATGAGTCCTGTTAAGCAGCTTTGCATTGGGCCCAGCCAGTAGCAGCCGCAGTCACTCAGGCTACAAAGAATATGCTGCCAATGACCAAGCTCTCTGTAGTGTGTATGTGTATGTGTGTGTATATGTGTGTTTGGTTTAGAATTTAGTTCTGGTCAGTACAATCCTGGATCTGCTGTCTGCAGGAACTCTCCATGCTCTCACATGGCTGCAGGCTCAGCTTTGATTCAGGTGATGTTTGGAACGGTGCACACACAGAGGAAGTGAAGGGTAAATCCAAGTTTTAGCACTTGGCATTAACATGAGGATGTGTAGATATGATTTTCTCACCAAAACACACTTTCTTTCTTTTTTGAGTCAAACTTAGACTGTGATACACTTTTTTTTTACTTTTTCCAATATATGTAAGTCTGTACAACATTCACATAGATAGCTGATATGTGACTTATAAAAAAAATAAATCCAGCAGCTGGCTTATTTATCACCTCAACTTTATTCAGAAATTTTAGAGATGGTTTGAAAAAATGAATAAATGAAATAGATGTATTTTTCCAAAGTGAAAGCAGCGACCAATGACAGTATTTTCCAGCCAGTCAGATGTCAGAAGGGTTCATTTTTGATGTCTGAGAGGAGGAGACCTGTCACTCCTCTGTTGTTAAGCCTACTCCAGATGACCTCTGTCTCAGGCAAATGCACACTGAGGCTTACCAGATCACACTGAGTGAAGTGAAAATTGTGGGCTGTCTTTGAGAGACTCAAAGAAAGCATATCTCTCCAATATATTGATCATCTGTTGTTGACATGTTGGTATCAAACCCGCCTGAAGCCTTGTGTGATTTGTTTGTTTTTCATGTTGTCCCGATGTGTGTGGTTCACAGACACACTGCATTGACAAAACTGCAAAATCAATCTGTTTTTTAAGAGTTTTGAAGATGATGGTGGTAGATATTTACGGATTGACAGTTATTTTAGGATGTTCCTGTTTAAAGGCACAAAATATGGAAAAAGGAATGGAAATTGCTGATTGACCACTACGAGAGAGGGAACTACACTGCTGCACTGTTGTACACCATGCACATCATGTGGAAGCATATTAAAAAATGTTTTATGGAGTTTAATATAAGTTTCTTAACTCATTTCTTTTTTTAAAGATTCCCAAATCTGTATCATAAAGAGTCATGCTTCTTCAGGCGCTCGCAGTTCCCGATCTACACAAATTTGGAACAGGATTACAAGTTTGACCTCAAAGTACACCCTCTTCATTCCCTGCATAACTTTCAAAGTGAAAAAAATGCAGTGATGGGCATGTAGAGGTAGAAAAGTGGAAGGGGAAATTTCAGATCCCAAACAATATGTGTTGCATATGTAACTGAATCTGTGCTGGACTGAATTACTGGCTGGAGTACTGATGTTTTGTGTTTGTTCATATTTTTTTTGTGAGGACTGAACACACACACACACACACACACACGCACACACACACACACACACACACACACACACACGCATGCACGTACGCACGCACACACACACACACACACACACACACACAGTAGATGGTAGTAGAAAAAGGAAGAGCCACTTGACCAGCCAGTGCCAAAACAACACATACACACACACACACACACACACACACACACACACACACACACACACACACACACTCACTAGGAACAAAACAAAGCAATTCAACGGGAGGATGGCTGGCGCACCACTCCACTGACTGAACATGTATAAAGGCAGTTATAGAGTCTGAATGCACACACACATGCTCACACACACATTCACACACATACATGCAATGGATTTGTAAGTTCAAGGACTGTAGGTGGAAGCAGACAGATACACACAAACAAACAGAAACACTCACACACACACACACAGCTGTGTGTCCAGTTGGCCAGTCTGACAGACTGTGTCCAGCCTGGTCTCCATCAGATAGCAGGTTACCTTTAATAGCCAGGCAGCACAGACAGAGACAGCAAACAACCTGCCTTTGTCTTATCACCAACCGCTAGCTGCCCAGGCTAACAACTGCTTCCCTCCCCCAGCACGCGCGCACACACACACACACACACACACACACACACACACACACACACACACACACACACTGAAGCACTGTCTCTCCCCATTTAATCACTTAGCCAAATAAGTGCTAAACAATTAGTATTGTAAACAATTATGTAATCTTTACAGGGGGGGGGGGGTGTTATGTTCTATTCACGTATTAGAGATATTTAGTGAATCAAGTCAATTTGTCAGTGTTTGTCAGTGTTACAGGGCCAGCCAAAAACTTCCAGTATGAGCCAGCCCTCTGTTAGTGCTATATATCCCAACACTAGACATGATGACAAAATGACATGATATTTTTTTATGACATAAACACACAAATACAGATGCAGATTGCACCTTTTCATTTCAGCCCTAGTAGACAGCTCTGTTATGCAGGGATCACTAAACATTTACATACAAACTGATCCAAGCAGTTCTGTATCAAAGGTCATATAATATTCAGGGAGGGAGAGAAGGAGACAGAGACAGACAGAAGGACAGAGGAAGATGAGAGACAATGACGACTAACATTGAAGGGAATCATCAGTCCCTACAATCATTTCCTACACAAACAGTCATCTTGCATGTGAATCAGCCTCTGCCACTTTACCACCACTTCCTGTCAGATTCCTTTGAGTGACAGATCACAGCCTCTAACTTAAAATACAAGGTTTCCAAAGGTAGACCTATTGTGTGTGTGTATGTGTGTGTTAGTGTGTGACTCATTGTTATGATGACTACAGAAACAGCCTTTCCCCAACAGCAGTAATGGTAGAGTGTGTGTGTATGTGTGTGTGTGGCGGAGCTGTGTGTACCGTGGTGAACTGTGTGTGTGCATGCATGGGTGAATACTGCGGTGGTGAGTTGTGTGAATGTGGTGTGTGTATGTATGTGTGTGTGTGTGTGTGTGTGTGTGTGTGTGTGTGTGTGTGTGTGTGTGTGTGTGTTGGGGTGGGGGGAGTCAAGGTGCAGTGGAGCAGATAGCTCAGCTCTATGCATACTAAACCACCATCGCCACCGGCAGCAAAGATAGAGCTGGCGGGTGGAGGGTGGAGGGTGTATGGGTGGGGTAGTGGTGTTGGTGGTGCAGGAGGGAGGAGAGGGGAAAGTAGGGAGCGACATAGCACCCCAGGGAGCCCCTTTCTTATCGCACCTCTCTGCTCAGTTTATCTGATTACACACGACTGGGAAGACAGAGGTAGAGAGAGGAGAGAAAGAGGGAGAGATGTAGAGTACAGAGGACTGGTGCTGATGGTCAAACTTCCTATTTTATTCAACCAGTCACATCCCATCTTAGATTTGGGATAATGTAGAACAGAATGATGATGACATGCTTTACTGATATCAATAGATTCTTTTCTTCATCGATATTTGACTTTGATCTCTCTATATAAAGGACACATCACTTCCTGCATTGACACTAAACCTGCATTGGCACTGGACGTAAATCATCCAGAATCATCCAATACTGAAGTCATTGCTGGTGATACTTGGCTATACAATCAAAATCTGAAGGAGGAAGACGTCACATGACTTTATGTAATATATAAAAAGTATTAGGCCTGAATCAAAACCATGCATCATCCGGCTTCATCTGTGTCACCTGTGTTGCTGTCATAGTGTTTAAAGAGTTTGATGTTACGTTAAACTCACTTTTGTGTTGGGACCTCATTACATAAACATTAAAAGTAAGTACTCTTTTAAGCAGAATGCCCCCTTACAAGGTATAACAAAGTGCAGCTATTAAGTTAGTAAGTCATCAATAAAGTCTCATGGGATTCTTATTGTCCACTGAACCATCAAGTCTGCTGTTGTAAAGGTCTATAAGTTGTTAATTATCTGATTTTGGCCCCACTGCCCTGGAGCTCCCTTTTCAGAAGGTAAGTCCCCATGGAGGACAGCCTCCCATCACAGGAGGACAGGACTTCCCAAAGCTTCTCTTTGTTAATGAGTTACTTTGTACAATGCTGGGCGGTTCAATCTGTGACAATCTTATTTTATAAACAGATCAAATGTCTTTAAGAGGACACTCCACCAATGTTCTGTTAAAGTCACTTTTACTCATTATGATGGAAATATAATGTCTGCTGTGACTGGAGGAGCTTCAAGTCTGATAGAATAACCCTGACGATGTCATAATGATGTCATTGGTCTTGTTTTGGCTTGGGTTTGGCTACAATTGGCAAAAATTATTATATTTTTGGATTTAAAAGTTGAAAAAATAAATAAACAGGCATTTACTAGACATATTAACGCTATCAAGTTGCATTATGGGAAGTGTAGGATAGAGCATTTTTGGAGATTGACCCATTTTGACAATTATTTTTAAAATCTTGTGGGTCCCTCAACTCTATTTCCAATATAAAAGTTGAATAAAAGAAAATCCCCAGCTAAAGTACCAGTGCATTACTTTAAGACTGTACTTTAATACAGTGTTTGGTTAAATGCACTTTACCACTGTTTATAAAGCATACAATTCCATCCAATGCTAAAAGATAAACTTCACATTCTCTGGAGGTTTATCATATCTCACTGTCTTAAAAGCAATAATATTGTCTCTCTCTCTTCCAGACATGATGTCCTGCTGACATTTAGCGTCATGCGAGGCGTCTTTCTCATACAATAAAGTATCAGTGTCATGCTGCTGACGTGCCGACAAGCCATCAAAGTCAGTGACAAAATTCATACAGATCTCTTTGGGAATATAATTATTGCTGGGTACACACTGAACATTTGGAAAAGATCCAAATCCAATTAAAAGAAGGTAGGCACATGAACCCAAAAATGGAAATGAATGTTTGCAATTCAAATACAAATTGGCTTAGAGGAGAACATGCTTGTATAAAGGATTCCAAAAAAAACGACAAAAAGAGAAAGAAAAATGAAGAAAATGATCTAGAAGTAGACTGAGTTTCGGGTGTATACACAGTGCATATGTTTACATGTATTGGCATGTGGTTTACTCTGCTTTTGTTTATGATTAAATATAATAAACAACATAAAAAACACAGAGCAGGAGAGATGCTCCATTTTCACATATTCCCTCCATTTCCCATCTGTGTTCAGTCTGGTCTCATCATCTACAGCCTGGAGGGTGTGTGTATGTGTGTGTATGTGTGTGTGTGTGTGTGTGTGTGTGTGTGTGTGTGTGTGTGTGTGTGTGTGTGTGTGTGTATGTGCATGTGCATGTGCATGTACATGTGTGTGTTTGAGAGAATGATAAGGTCCT